>NC_087398.1:6666666-6969696 GCF_031307605.1 Tribolium castaneum | reverse complement strand
TTTGTAGACTTACCTACGTCTTAAAATTTTTTGATAATAAAGTACCATTAAAAAGTAATTGTCAAACATTCTTAATGAGCAACAACCTACCTACAGTTTTCTATATTATATTTATACAGTAAGTATATTTACACATAATAAGCTTTGTCATTCCAAAATTGATAAAAGTTTCTGCTAAATTTTGACCAAAGTGTCACCATTATATCTTTCGTAATTGTACAGGTTGTCTCAGCTAAGACTTTCAGTTAGGGGCAAAAAATGACCTTAACTTAAAAAATTTAATGAAAAAACTTGTTTTAGTCTTAGCTGAGACACCCTGTATTATTCAGTGTTGCTGTCGTAATTTCAGAAATTTAATTGATGGCACTGTAACATATTGATCAAGATCAAGATATTTACCTACTTGTGAGTACTGGAATTTGCCGCAATAAATCTCCAGGCAACATATTAATTAAGGTAATTGTGTTGATATTTCGTTGACCATTGTCGAAAAGTCAAAATGTTGCAACATTTCGGGTATAGAAAGCCTCTAATTAATGCTAATGTGGCCAGTAAATTAAAAGTTTCAAATTTATGGCCGAAAATTAGCGACACACCTTCTTAAATTATTCAGTAGGTACATGGGTTTGATGATAAATCCTGTACGAAACACCTTATTAATATCAATTTAGTAAAAACTTTCAAAACTTAATCACCGATATTACGTTTTTGTTTCTCAAACCCGTGTCTAATTATTAAACGTTGCAAGAGAGAACAATTAGACGCTGGAACGTGATTAACCCAATTTAAAAAAGAGTGAAAAGAGCAAGGAAAATGTGACAAAACGGAAGATTTACAATGGAAATAAACCGAAACCACCACAAAACCGCATTGTAAGTCACAATCCATTTAAGGTAAGAATGGCGAAACCTCCGTGCGGTAAATATTTACACCCCTTGTTCAATGAACCCTTCACGCTTCCTCCACCTGGAAGATTTGAAAGAATTTCGAAAATGGCTTTAGCAGAATTGGCGTTGTAAATTTTATTTGACAAGACGTCAAGATGAGTTGTGTGACTAATTTCGCCCGAGTGCTGTCAATATTACGCATGGGTCCGGATTAAGCCGATGGGGCGACTCCGAGAGCATCTTCGTTGCTATTTTATATTCATTCATTCCGTTCATAAGTTATAAGTCGGGGCATTAGCTCGAGAGCCTTTTATGTCTCATGACTCGCAATGATTTATTTACTTAATTTTTAATAAAGTTATAACCGTAAGAGCTTTCTTCAATTTGACACAAATTACTCGATACCATCAGATTACGTATCAGACCAAACAAACCTTTTTTGATCTATATTGAATGAGGACGCTCCAAATTAAATTACCCAACCGAAAGCTCAAGCTTTGATTGCTGCCGCAATCGCGTGCTCACAATCGAACCCAATACCATAAAAAACACATTTTTCTCCCATTTTCTTATCTTCCAAATAAATAATGACCAGGGCAACTAATTTGAATAGAGTTTTTTACCAACTCTAATATGCTTTCGTAACGAGATTTTATTCAACATCTGCCCACTCAACTCCACTTTTTTTCTAGCTTATTATTGAATTAATCTGAAGCTTTAGGTGATTACAACTATTGACATCTTCTGTGATAAAACGCCGAATTTCGGTATAAATATTCATGAAGAAACGTGTTGTTCTACCACTCAACATATTAAACACATTTCGAGCAGGGTTCGGGTAGGCACTTTATTTCAACATTACTTATCAAAAGTTGTTTGTATTAATAAATTAACGATACATAAGCTGCTAGACACTTATTAAAACATCTGATTAAAACAAGTTACAAACTCTCTAAACATTGAATTATTTTTGGAACGCTCAATAAAACCACACCACATGGTTCTCCCATTGAAACTGTTTCTCCCAAAAGTCGTTGCATTAGTTAATTAATAATCATAAAGGTAATATTATACAAAAAACGTCGTATTATTATGCAGACTAATCAGAAAAAGTAAGTCTGTTGACAAAATTTTGGCAATAATTTTGTTCAATTGGTACTATCCTTTAAAATTTAAGTTCAGCGTTGCCAATAGACTCACTTTTTCGTCTTTCATACAAAAAATATAAAATTGTGAACAACTGCGCTGTTGCCTTTTTTTAGAGTTAATAGTGTGTGCTTTATATCAGATTTTTTTCAAGAATAATTTTGTAGAGTGAAATGATAATACGTTTCGTGTATAGTAATTACATAAATATGTAATAATATAATTTTATTTTCCAAGTTAATTAATAGTTTCTGCCGTATTTTATTATTACTATAACTAATTACCATTGTCCTGTATTTATTAGGAGTTAGTGAAATGGTCGAAGTTTTATGGGTTCTTGCGCGATTTTTTATAGATGCTTTAATAATAAAAAAAATCCCCAGTTGATTTTTATTATTTAAGTATTGCTAAAACATTCTTTTCCATGATTTTTGTTAAACTAGTAGGTATTTTTGTATTTTTTAGGTACCTACCTAAAATTATAATGAAGTAATTGAAAAATGTTTTTATTGGAAAACAGTGCGTAGCAGGAAGGGGTTGGAGGAGTAAAACAAAATTGATGTTCAATAATTGTTTATTTAATTTACAATCCACATATTATATATACACAACAACAAATTCCTTTTTAACGTAGTGTAATACAATGAAAAACTAAGTAAATAATTGACAGTGAAGGATATTTTCATAAAATATACATTTTACGGTAGGTACATAAACTATTTCTTATAAAAAATTTGGTTCTGTAGCAACATTTGAAACGATTTAAAACTGAACCACTGACTTTATCTGATATGGAATGCCGGTAATGTAAAAAAATAAATGTTCGAGCGTGCCGTAGAACCAACAACAAAAGGAACGTTTCAGTTCTCACAATTAGGAGAACGTAAGTACTACACTGATGATTATGTACATTAATACTGCTATCTGTTGTACAAAATATAATTACACGTACACTTTACAAGTAATAAAAAAAATCAGTGACTCTACCAGGACTCCCTATTTTACACAAATAAATAATTTCAACGACAGTTTATTTACAAGGATATAATCTCACAATTAGCGTCTTCCGGAAAGACTCTTTGGTATAGTTTCGGCTCGGAGCGACTCTTCATCAGTGTCCGGACCGCGAGGTGGGGCTCAGCGAGGGGGCTTGCCGGGGCAGGGGCGACGCGTAGGGGCTGAAGCGGTGCATCGAAGAGGGGAACACAGCTTTGGGTAACCGCAGATCGGAAGTACTAACGGAGGTGGGACTGGGCGATCCCGAGGAACTGGGGGTGGAAGAGGGCGGCGGGGTCATCTGGGGCCGGTGAGGCGGCGGCGGGCCCAGCAGGCCCGGGGGCAGGCCGCCGTGGATGGGCGACTGCCAGGACGAGCCGCCCTGGCTCCACAGCTGGCTCGTCAAGCCCAGGGGAACGGAGGGCCGCTGGCCCAGGTAGATTTGCTGGCTTGGGGAGCTGTTGAGGAGGAACGCGTGCAGCTCACTGGGGTTGTAAGGGGCGCCGCCCGAGGCGCGGCCCCACATCTGGATGTGCGCTCGGGCCTTCTCCATCATCGCGGCCGAGAAGAGCGAGCCGGCGTTGTTGTTCTCGGCGTCGAGGGAGTCGCCGGAGTAGAGGCGGAGGGATGAGCGCAGGAAGTGCTGGTCCATGAAGAGGCTGTCCATTGGCTCTCTGGAAAAAAATATCAGATGGTTTAAATAGGCCCATCCAACAAAAACACAGAAAAATGTAACTGGAGCTGGAGAAAATACGCTATGAAAACATTAAAAAATAGTAAAACAAACTGAATTATGACGAAAAAATAAAGCAAATAATGTTACCTAAGAGCTTATGAGCGCTTTTACCACTACCTAATTTTACAATCCATTGCAAAATAGCTTTCATTCTGGTAGAGATGACCAGACTCATCATTTTTTTGTTATTTTTTAAAGAAATGTTTTAGATAATTTGTGTATTTGTTCCAAATAAAATATTGCCTCTGTAGTGTCAAAAATGTTTTTTTGTTATTTTATAAAAAATGCGGGCCTTCTCTCTCCAAATTACCCTATAATAGAAAGTAATCAAAAAGGTACGAAATTAAAAAAAACACGAGCTAATAAGATGAAAGAACAAATAGACACACAAGAAAGGCCGTCTCATTTCCGGCTCATTCTAAGCAAAAAACCTAACTGTAGCAATGCGAATTAAGCAAGTAAGCAATTATCACTCATCACTCAAAAAATACATAATCTTATCTTTCATAATTTCCGAGAAGAGTAAGTTTTAAAGCACTCAACCTGAATTACCATACAGCTGTACAAAAGTACAAAAAGATTAAAACACAGATGAAATGAGCACTTAAGAGTTATAAAATAAAACAAAATTTTATGCGGTGTCAAAAATAAAGTAAAATCTTTCGGCTATAACACATTTTCAAAGAGTGTGATTAACTGATTAGTGATTACATTATTATAAGTAGATACGCGTACTTCTGGGCGTCAAGTTTCTAATTTCAGGAAGTCCTCAAGCAACAAAATAAATTATAAGTAGTAGGTAAATTAATAAATGTGTATCTACTTCTTTATGACACAAAAATTACTACAGAACTCGGATACTGACGGAGCTGGGAGGCTGGAATCCGAAATCCATAAAAGCCTTTTTTGTAAAACTTCAGTCTAAATGTAATTTTTTAAATTTTAAAATTTGTGGCAGGTAATTAAGATGAGCTACTGCCAATTTAAAAAAGGGCGTTTAAAAAAACAAGGTTTATTTATTGATTACTTTCAATTTAAACTAACCATTCATTTAAATTATTGAATGAGTCTAAAAATTCAAAGCGATTGGTTTTTCACTAATTTTAATGGCCGACCTTAATGAACCAATCATAATCCAAAAATATAATTTTGAATGAATCAAAAATTCTGAAGTGATTGGCTTTCTCCGTAATTTTAATGGCCGACCTCTAAAGACCCAATCAAAATGCTTACAAATATTACAACAATCATTAGCGTACTTTACGTTCATTCATTAAAGGATGAGTCTGTCTTTGTTGCATCTCACATCTACAGCTTTCCTTTGAGTTCTACCCCTCTTAGGTAATGTTGGACGCTCAGCTAAATGAAAAACACCAAAATTGGGATAATGAGAGGAAATAAATAGGGAATATTGGGTTGAAATTCTTTTATATTAGACAAAAAGGCTCAATTGACGAATTCTGGAAATTGAACAATGTGCGCATGCGCGCGCACTTTTAATTTGACAATTGACATTTCCAGAAAATCCAAGTAAAAAGACGAAAAGTCGGTGGAAACTGCCCCAGGATAATCAAAAATGCAAAAAGGATTCATGGGGTAAGTAAAAGTTGTAGTTTTAACACCGGGGCTGGTGTTTTTTTGCAATAAGTGTTTGTGTCCACATTGGACACATTGGTGGCGCGCATGGGTAGCGCGCGAGTCGCCGGGAAATTATCTTAGATTAAAAAACTGTGGTCTTTTAGTACAAAACTTTCGTCAAGTCGAAATTTCGCAAGTCCGGGTTCATTAAAAGTTGCAATAAGCCCGTAGCCCGTGGGTGCTCCGGTCGCTGAGACGTGGTTGGTTTGCGCGTCGATGTGCAAATTTGCGCTCGATGAAGACGGATCTGCCGCGCGTTAACCGGAAGCTTGTGGTCCGGAGCCGGTAAAAATCCGGAGGCAACGAACCATCAGTGCCGGAGTGTGCGGGCGGAGCGCGGCCGCGAAAACAATCAATAATATTGAGACGGAGCGATCGCGCGGTGAAGCGATAATGAGAGGCTCCGGGGCCCCGCCTCCGGCCACCAGGGGTCGCTAGATGTTGTATACCGCGTCCTAATTAAAGACAAGCAAAAACCCGAAACGAGAAAATAACTGGGAAAACACCGGAGTCTACCTGAGGTGTGAGAAAATATCTCGCCTTCATTATATCATCAAGCCGTCGTCGTGAAGACAACGATTGTCTGAAATTACAGGGCGGTACATATGAACACGCCCCATAGCGGCAGCGCAAGATTGAAACACGTAAATTAAATTCTATCACAACAGAAATGAGGCTGTTTTTTATGCGCCCGAAGCCACATGAATTATTACTTATCACTTTCACCATTCGTGTGCGTGCTCGCCTCCAAATCAAACCGACTCCTTTAATTAGGACGGACCTCTCGTCTGCCGTAACCGCAAGAGGACGAGGACTGTATCGCGGATATCGGCAATATTAATGGCTTTATCCTGCCACCGAACTGCTGCTCAAATAACACCACAACCAGAGATTGCAAATCGACCACCATAGAAATGCCAAAATTCATACATTCCCATAATACTTTCTTTCAAATAGTCAAGCTAAAAGTGACGACAATTCGCTGTAATAGTCTTCCAATAGATACTTATATTTTAAAATAATAACCCAACGAACTTCAAATGCATGGTAGTTTTAAATTGATGATACTTTTTCAAACATTAATGCCACCACTTTTTTTAAATAATAGGTCACGTTTTCTGATTACAGACAATAGCTTCTCGATCGTTATTTCACACCGTCATAAATGATTATTGTTTATAAAAATTCCATGGGTGGCAAATGCAACATTTTTTCAATACCTAATTTTACTGAAATTAATTCTGATAACTAATATTAATATATTAATATTAATTATTAATTAATATTAATATATTAGTTATATTTAATAAAATTTAAAGATTGAGATTCTACGAAATTTTTCTTTTTACTGTAATAAGGTAAACAAACCTACCTAATATATTGAAGCAACAAACCAACAATTTTGTAAAAAATTTATCGGAAATAATTTTGGATGAAAAAGCGAGAGTTCAACTGATTTAAACAGTTGTTAATATGAATATTCAAAAACCTTTAATAGTAGAAATCTACGCAAAAGTTATGCGAACTTTCGACTACCAATGCACAATACCACAAAAATGATTAAGATATTTCCCGAGTTATCAAACTGTTACAGAAATTTCCCTGATATCCTTGTGATTCTGGTTGTTGGCTCTTTGTTTATGTGGTTTGGAAATTTCATTCTCCAGCAATAATTTTAGTTTAAAAAATTACCTTTAATCCTCTCGAGTTGCATTTGTGCCCATCCGGCCCATAAAGAAAAAAACAAACAGACGGAAGTTTTATAATAAAGGACTATCAAAAAAATGTATAGCCCCACAATAAATAAATAGCTCAATGAAGTTTGGACACTTGTCAGTATTTAGTTGCAGTAGTTCACATGAGTGAACTGCAAAAAAATTGTTTTGTAAAAATTATTATATGAAAAAAATAAAACATATTCCTATGATTATGCCTATGACTTAATAAAAACAATAATTATCTTCATTAGTATTTTCGTATGAAGCTTTAATAACCATCTGCAACGCAATATTTTTACGAAATGAAGGCGGTGATTTATAGTTTCAGCAGAGATTGCTCCACCGTAATTCAAATGTGTGACCAAATTAAAACCCGCATTTGCACACATCAGATAGAGCGCCGAAAAAATGCACTCAAAATCGCCACCACGTTCCCCAGATTTTCCCACCCCCATTAAAACTTTTTGCCAAATTGTTCCTGAAATATTTTTATAGCCACGGGTAATCTGTAAATTGAGGGGAGGTTCCGGAATCGTTACCAAGACGATGTTCGCTCTTAATGTCCACTTCCCTGATAATCTCGAAGCTCATCATCTACGCCCTAGCGGCTCCCCGAAAGTCATCAGCTACCGTGCTACTTTATAGGCAATAAAAGCCGCCACTAATAATAATAAGATAATTACTCCCAGACCTATCACCCCAAAAAACGCTGTTTTACGAGCACTCCAGGCCGTTCTCGGCCCAATTTAATTAAAGGTAGTGGATAGGCCGAGAGTGCACACGGAATCGATACCGTTTCGGAGCCATCACAAAGCTTATTACCTGTCAAAATCCGTGAGCCTGGACGAATCCCTGAACCCTTTGGCGAATGGGTTCGAATCGATTTTCAATTTCGTGATGAGTTGATTTTGATAGGCCGTAACTGCCGTGAAAACCGATTCGGGGAAAATGAATGTTCTGTACTGCTCCTGCTCCAGGTCCGTGATCGGGCCCGAGTGCTCCCGCCACTTGACGATGTGGATCCGGGGCTGGTACCGGTGCATGGAGTTCAGGACGATCTGGAAGAGAAACGTCGGTCATAACTCAGGGGCTGATGAAGGCTCAGGTGAGCTAAAGAGCGTCTTTATCGCCTCTAGACCGGCAGCCATTGTAAGGTTTCACGCCACCAATCATTATTCCAGCAAGAGTTAGGAGTGTGTTGCTTAGCAACTCTGGTTACGAGGGGACCTGGTGAGGTTACGCTCTGCTGAACGCAAGCGCAACTACAACTGGGTGTCTATTGCACTTCTCTGAACGAAAGCATCGCGGCGAGCCCCCAGAATGGGGTTTAGCCGACAGAGCTTCGGAAACACGCGAAACAAGCACAAATATTTTAAACTGAAAAGTTGTTCGTGAGTGAAATATTCAATAAAATAATAAAAAGTATCGGAAATTTCCTGAAAATTCAATATCTTAGCGAGTGGATAAAATCAGTGATAATATTTTCTTAAATAACTTAATGCCTCGACCAAAAATTACAGATATAATGCCACCTATCAGAAAATGAGAGCATTTGTGAGAAAATGTTGAAATTACCGTAGTTGTGCATTTCACGATACTAACCGCTCATCCAAAAAAGGATAACGATTAGTCCTTTTAAGGTAGAAAAATTATAAATGATCTTAATGTTCGCTTTACGCATAATGATGGTAGTAATTATGCATAATGTCCCAGGCATATTTTGCTGTAACAATTCAGATTGCAAAATAATCTTCTGTACTAATTATCATCAGGGTCTAGTAAAAAACATATCGAGTAACTAAATTAATTCTTACTGTCATATTTTAATAATATGTAAAAAAAGACAACAACAGCTCTGGACATAAAGTTTATTATACTGTTTAACTAATTTTCACTTTATATCTCGCCTTTGGACGAAAGAGCTGAATCCAAAATGTGAAAAGTTTTACTTGGAAAAAAGTACCTTTTTACTACAAAAAAAGTAATACCGATGGAAACAAATGAAATTTAGATCCTGCATCAACTAATTTTGGAACGAAAAAGTTCCAAAAAAATGGCACAGCCAATGAATCTTTTCAACGAAAATTAAAATAGGTTGCAAATTCACATTCAGTCAGTACCTACCCCTCTAAAGGAGGATTTTGGTGTTATAAGTTTTTGCTTTAAACATTTATACTTGCGATATCGTTAAATCTAATGAAACAACTTTTCAGCCAATAGGTTAATACTTCAAGAGTTTGGGCTTCACTTACTGTTTTTAATTTATGTAATGTTAATATCATTAACATTTTTTTACCACCTATATTTACTTTCTGTATCTACTGATGCCTCTTAACTTTAAAATTTTAACATTTTTTTTAATTAATCATATTTCAACGCTGTCAACTTTGTCTCATAAAACAAAGCGCCTTTCATTCACTGAGTTGGAGGGTTTGTTGGATCGCTATCATATTACTCAAGTCCGGAAACATTTATGTCTTAACATATCCCCCAGGCATCAATTTAATAGCGATGTCAGTGAATAATACAAAAATTCAAGGAAGTGTTCATTTTCGATTTAATAATTTTATCCTTGTTATAAAAATAATAATTTCAAGCTTGAGGCCTACGATTATGTAGTTCAGGTGTAAATAATGCCTAATTACACCAATTCCATAACTTGGCAGCTTCATGAGGTGACATTTTTATGTGTAAAGCAGCTGTTTTGCAATTTCTAGGCTCGGTACCCAACTATAAAATTTTCAAATAAAAATTACATACAAACAGTAAAACTCGATGCTGAAGCAATATTAACTCCAAGTTCGATTTTCCCTCGAACATGCAACTCATTCATATTTTTGTATAATATTTTAGTCTTTTCAAGCGACTGAAATTGAACTCTCTACCTTCCGTGACTTTGTCATATGCTGGATTTTTAAAAGTTACATTATTATTATTTATTGTAACAACTTAATAGTTGGAGTAGATTATTAGAGCCTATTTTAGATGTTTCATGTTTGATAAAAATAATTTACATACGAAAGTATTTCTTTAATAAGAAATTTAAACTTTTAGGTTCTGGTTATTATTTTATCAAGTTATTCAATAGATAAATATAATTTATGTTTACTACCACATTGTATTGTCTTTGCCTGCTTTGCCAGCACACTATAATTTTTCGGCACAATAGATGCACTAAAATAAATAACAGTAACCCATCTTCGTTTATTATTATGTTCAACTATAAAATTTTATTGGAATAATCTCATGTGCAAATTTAAATTTTATGGAAGCATGCGGATTTATATTTAAATGCAATAATATCGATCTTTTTTGAAAAATGCAAATGCAACGCTTTCACACTGATAATAAAACAAATAATTTAAGTGCTATTGAATTAATAAGTCCAGGAAAGGAATTATGATGCAATCGTTTCTTCCGCGTTAGATATTGATGTGCAACAAATAAATCTCCTTATCTTCGTGCACAAACAAATACCAATTAATATCAACATACGCCAACCATACAAGACTGTTCATCATTGTGAACTTGGCAAAAAGTAATTAAAGCTGTAAACAACAAAACATGTTAATGTGCTTTTAGCATAACCATTACCATCTCAAATTATTTGTTACGCTAGTTTAATTACTTATTCGTAATAACTTAACATCAGACGTTATCTGAAAACACGTATTCACATAAAAATTATTTAATTAAAGACTTGGAAACGAATCTAGTGTTAGTCTCAGGACATTTCGTCTGGGAGAAGAAGCTGCCGGTGGTCCTCATCCACGCCGGTTCTGGCGACATTTCACGCTTTAGAACCGGCGGTTATGAAACAGCTTTCTGTCGAAGTCATAAATCTGTAATGAAATTTTTCCGCTGATGGACATTTCCAAATTCGTCAGAGATGAATTTTTTACGTCATCGCGTTCTGGGAAGGGGCCCCAGATGCCAAAAAATAAAAACGCTGTCAGTTTAGTATTAATCAAAAGCATTACAGAAAAAATGTCATGCATATTAAAATCAGGAGTTATGATTATATGACATTGTAAACTGAAAGGAGAGTGTTGTGTCCCAGCTGTATTAATCTCGTGCTGGGTGTCCCGGATGCATGTTTACAAAACGAAGTCGTCGACCAATCACCTGTTTGTCCCGAAGAAAAAGCGGAGGATGTGCGTTCGTGAATGCGCTACCTGGAGCGCTGGGTCTCCTCGGGGAGTCCAAAGGACAACAAATTTCTCACCTAGAGGCTAACAAGGCATCTCGTTTAAAATCCATTTCATGGAGATTGAAATATGAGCGTTTGTGTGCAGGCCAGGCCTTAGGGGGGCCCATTCATAAACGGCCAATGTTTGGAATACTAGCCATAAAACACCGCAGATATTTATTTTTAATTTGTCGATAATTGGACGGTTTCCCGATCGATGCTATTAATTCCGATGAATTTTTCCACAAAAGCTTTTAAAAATTATAAGTTAATCAATCATCTCGACCGAGTGGAGTTGACGTGAAAACATGAAATCTTAAAACACGTAGTGCCTGCCTACGGTTTTTTAAGTGGAAAATTATTTTCGTGTTCGGGCCATTTGATAATGCAGTGCGATTGCCAGCAGCTGCTAATATTTATTCAGCATTTATAAAAATTTTGACACGGGGTTTGGGGACAGAGCACGAAACTATTTCGAGGAATTCTTCAAGCTTCTGCAGTTGAAACTGATCGGATGGATCGAGTATTTTATTGCAAGCGACAGTGACCAGTGGGTCAACTAATTCCACTGTCAAGGCCATAATTTATGGAGTTACAAGTAAACGATGTCGGAGTCTTAATCGCATTCCTGATCTGACATACTGAACAAAGTCACAAATTAGTACTAAACATGTGCTCTTGTGTATTTCATTAAGGTAACAAGGTGTTCTTTTATGCGACCACCTTATCTCGCATAATTGTCTAAGCTGCACAAACAAATTCGTCATTTCTCAAATGGATCTGTCGCACAAAAGGCTCTTTTACTGTTTACACCGAAACTGCGAGACTTAACAAGTTTTAAAACGATGATGAAAGGCTAATTTTATTGGCCATAATTATTATTTTTATAGTTATATTGCCACAGGCTGTATAAAATACGATATTTACGACTCTGCCTCACCTGTTCTTCTATTCAATGGTACATAATCCGTGGGTCGTACACATCTTATACACCTGACAAAAGCTGTTTGCTACCAACAAAAACCACTTATTCATCCACACAATTCTTGGATAAATAAATAGCTTGTGAATAAACGTGTAAAATACACAACAATTTTTAATCCTATTAACAAAGGGATGACTTTACACCGATGCTGTGTCACAGTCGTCAAAACAGACTCTTCAGCGGGCAGTCCCACGAGAGCATCAGCATATTTCCCATTCCTTACCTCCAGTTTATAGTTCCTTTAACAACCCTCGCTTATTTATGACCAACTTTGTTCTCGGAAATACTCAAAAATCATTAAATTAGGCATCCAATCAATGTATTAAAAATAAAAAATAGTCAATCCCAGTTGAATTAATTTAAATATTTTTTAAATAACTGCAAAACAATTTTCTTTTATAGGTAATTACAGAAGTGTAAGAATATTTGTATACCGTGAGGTGTTTTGAAGACACAAGTACGTTTTTCAGTTTCATACGATTTTTATGATTTAACACATTCTTACTGTTTGAAAAATCTACTTTAACTCTATTACATAAAAACCACATTTCCTGTGTTTATTTTCCATTACATTATTTCTGCAAATGTTAATATTTTTTCTACTTTTATGATCAGCTGTATCCTCAATTATGGCGGGCAACAGTACGTAAATAAAAGGAAAAATTGAAACAATAATGGTTTAGAATAAGAACGAGCGAAAGTAAAAGTTATATTTCCTTTGATACTAAAAGTCAAGACGTATTCATATTTTATAACAAATATAATTATTCATTAAACTTGATCCTTCGTTCTAATGAATTTCAACATGTGTATCTAGAGGCATTTACTACCTGCACTTATTTATAAGTATTAACAATTTTCGACTCAACAACTTTTCAATTCCGTCAATTAATTAAAAAAAAAATGCAAAATAAAATTAAGTGCTCGCCGTCTGACATGACAATGCAAAAATCCTGCATGTATATTCCAGTAGTACATAATTTAATAACATATTAAAATTCATAATTTGAATTAAAATCATAAACACGCAAGCAAAGTTCTAAGCTGTATGTTAATGAGTTAATAATAGTTGTTCTCAATATCGTGGTGTATTATTAATGCCCGCTGCAATTACAATACAATGAGATGCCTTGCAAAAACCACCAACCTGTCCGTTTTTGTCCATTTCGTTGTTGGTGAGTTTGACCTTCTCGAAGGAGACGACTTGCTTTCGTAGCTGCTCCCCGGAGAAGGGCGAGTCCGGATGCGCGTATATCCTGCAGGGAGCCGGAGGATCGGCCTTGCCCGCCACCAGCCACGAGGACCGGTGGTAAGCGTACCGATAGCGTTTGTTGTCAACCGGAACGATGTCCAGCAGGACGGCGTACCGCTGGTCCGGGCGAATTCCGGTGAAGGAAACCCTCAAAGTCGGGAACATTCGTCTGAAACAACAAACAATATAATGAAGCGGCAAAAATGCATAAGTGAAGATGACCAAGCAAGTTTTTAATAACAACGTGTAGAGATTGCTAATCGTACGAGTTTTTCCCATTACAGGCGCCTGCCTCTTACCCGCTTCCGGTCTCTTCTAATTACACATGCCCCACGAAAATAAAGCGATGTTAACTTTAAATTAATTTTGAAATTATAATTAAAAAGAGCCTAAATGAAAAAGTACTTAAATATGCTAATCTCCTAGGCGAAATATTAAATGTCATTGTAACATGTGTAAAGGTAGGTGTTATTTAGCCCCATAAATCGTGCGGTTTGCGAGTTATTCGCGCTATCTGGCGTGATTATGATTGTGTTGTTTCATTAGATTATATTAAGGAAAAAGAATGCAATAAATTACGGGAATTATTTACTTTTTTACGCCTCGTGCAACAGGGAAACGTACTATAGCTCCTTTAATCACTACTTGGATTAATTAATGGCTCTGGAGGAGTGGTGGCACACCATAAAACCACAACACCTTTCACAGGTAAAATCATCTCGCCTTTTCGAAATTTCCGTTTTATTTTTCCCGTGCGTTGAAAACGGCTATTAGTCCGTTGTCTATAATTTGGTAACCAAAATGTTTGTAAGGTGGCTAACATTATAAACGTTGCACATATGTTGGACGTTCTTGAACCTGCTAATGCATGTTTCGAAAAAGCCGGTGTTAAAATTCCTAAATTACCTCCATTCTCGGTAGACAGCCTGTAATTTTGGTTTCCTTAGCCGCCTCGATCTCACGTCGGCTCTAAAACGTGTTTACGACTGATGTTGCATGTGAAAAGGTGTAAAAATTATACTTTTCCAGCATTTTGCTGAAAAAAGCTGGCTGGTTGAGGTCTGGCATTTCGCTGAAGGCCCTACATCTTGATTTTACGTAATTTCTAAAAGTGCGCCCTGAGCCACTGAGTGATTAAGGAGCATTTAATTATTTTTATGCGGCTAATCGAGTTGTTTTAATTAATAGTTAGCCGAGGTCCTCGGGATATTGTTAAGTTGCCTCACAATCATTAATCAGCACATGCCGACTTTCCCCCAGGGGATTACGATTATTATACTAAATCATTTTACACTCTGCAACACGCCATAGATAGATCGCTGCTTTGATGGGCGTAGAAAGTGCCACAAAAAGCAGCGCTGGAATTCATTTTTTCAATTTCATCAAACAACAGATTTTTTTACTAATTTTATGAATTGTAGAAAAAATACTGTATGTGATCGAAGTCAAGTCTTGAAGACCCATAGTTATAGTCATAATTTTTGTCTTAGAGCATTTAGTTAACAAAGGTATAGTGAGGGAAAGAATGTGGCATCGTCTTCGTGGAGGCCTGGTCTGCGTCGACGTGCGAAAACGAAGCCGATGACAAATGGAGTGCGGTGTGAACTTAGCTTAGCACCGCTATCGATTAACGATAAAGTGGAAGTGAATAACGCAAAGGAGTTAAAGCATATCCGCTGTATGTGTGCTTACTCACCTGCTGTACAGGTTTCGCAAAGCCTGCAATTTGCTGTTGTGATATTTTGTAGTAACTGCAAGCTCGTCCGCGTATAAAAATTCTTAGCACTTTCGAGGCGATTTTTGTGTGATATAGGAGACAATTTTAATATTTAATTTATAGCAAGCCTTTTGAATGTTTCACACTGGGCTTATACGCTATAACGTTTTGACGGGTATATGGTTATTGCCCATTTGCATTCTTTTAAGTCGTCGAAGTCGTTTTTTGGGAGCTAAACTGGTCACACTTCTGTTTATTTAGAATTAACATAAGAAACGTGTGTGACTGCTTAATGTTTATAATTCCAGAATTAATATGAAATATGCCGTAATTAATTTCTCCGAAACTACCTTGCCTAATTAATTGACAGTCCGGCGAAATTAACATTTAATTCAATCCTCTCTTATAAATTTGAAATTAGTTTTGTGTCAGCGCAGCGGTAATCCCCGGATCAAATTACAAAAATTCAACCTCACCTAAACGACAAACTATATTTCAACCGCTGATGGCCAATAACACCGAAATTGTTAGATGGATATTCCCAACTTAACAAGTTTCGTGTGCCATTTGCTAAAGGTTATTCGCAGTTACGGACAAATTAAATGCTGCTTTGCGAACGCTTATCATAAACTTACAAAATAACTACACACAAGTCAAATTTTAAAAATATTATTATTTCACTTTTTTACAAATAGCATGTGTCTCATCACCTTGAAAATGTTTATGTTCAAATATATAAATAAAAAGCCGGATACATAAAGATATTATTTCGACGTAAAACCAACTTATACGGTATTTAAATTGAAAATTTGTTAACATATTGGAACCTACGCGTTCGCAAATTGCAAAAATAAACTCAAATTGAACGCAACTTTTGAGCTGGTGGAAACAGACTGGTTCTGTTCCTCACGCATTTCAAGCCCTTATTATGTTTTAATTGAGGCTCTTTATCAATACACGTATTGACCCACACAATGATAAATTGTTCTAATATCAAACCCTACACCTAATGCGTGTTTTCAAAATCGAAATCTCGTAAATGTGGCCTATTAAAGCATAATTACTTAGTTCAGCGTCAGTTCTGCGGAAATCAAATTACGAGTAATATATCATATCTTCGGCAGCTGCTCTCGTTCTCCGCTATACAGGTTGAAAGAAGCTTGTGACATTTTGCATAATGTATGAATATAAATAAGAATAAATAGCTTAACAGCGTAATTACTCTTGATTATACTGGACAAACAATAAAAACCATAAATTTTATTTCGCAATATGTGTTAAATAACTTTGCGCAATGTGGAAGAGACGTCTTTGTTGAACAAAGGTGTTAAAAGTGCCTGAAATACTCTGCCGGCAATACAATTTATGATCAATAACTTTCGCAATGTCCTTGTGGCTAATTTGGTTCAGTAATGTGACGAGTTTCGTAGTTTTGTAACATCGTTAATTATGCCATAAAAATATCACACATTTATTCACAGTTTGATTCAGAGAACGACCTGTCCGGCCACATTTTTCGAAAGAAAAGGACACTCCTTAACGTGTCTCAATTTTTATACCTTGGGCTTTGAGACTTTTGGTGCATCCTTCCAGCAGAAAGCTGTGGCTAAATCTCGTCTACGACAGCGTTGTCGTCTAGCGATAATTCACGCGATTATTAGCTTCTCCATGTAAACTTAATGCCTTCCGTAATTTAATGCTCAAAGGATAATACATGAGTAATGACTTTATGAGAATGTGTAAATGTTGTAAACTTCCCAAATGTCAGAACTACAGTTACGTTAAAGCACTAAACCGAGTACGCAGTGTTCTTGCTGGAAGGAGATGGTCATATTTTTACACACTCTCCTAGAATGGCTCAAATAACGACCCGTAACGGTGAATGTGTAAACGACTATTGCTAATTGTATTTCGTGAGTCCGGGTTTCTTTGTTTTACGAAACTGCTAATATTTTTTGAAAGAGTTGCTACAAATGAGATAATTACCACACATCGTGATGGAGGGAATTAGTGCTTAATTGCCCCCTTAGTTCATAACTTTTGCCGGAGACGGAAGGAAAATAATAAGGCTTTTGTTCGACAAAACGCCCATTAAAATTCTTACCGAATTTTGCAGATTCGAGTGATACAATTAAGCGGTAATAGTAGCATTTTTATCAATTGGCACGTGAGTGCAATAAAATATTATAAAGTTACCCGACGCGAGTTAACGAGGCCAAAGTCTTGTTAACACACTAACAGGTGCGCATTTAGCTGTTATGTACCTACACACGATTATATCCAATAATTATCGTACAACTGTCCGCATTCAGACAAAAAGCCTCTGCTTTCAACAATTGTACGTCATTTTAATGGCGATTTGAAAAAACTTGTGTTGGCACAAAAGCTGATTGCACCTCGGTACCAAAGTACTTTATGATACGACAATAATAAATGATAATTTGTAGCCCAACACTCCCTTTCCACGAGCGTCTACAGCAATTCTGGAAAAACATGTCTCTCTATAATCAATAAATTTTCGATTATTTACGTAATTGAAAATTAAATTATGCTTATTTATTCATATTTAGCCGAGTCAAGGTGATATTTTCATATAATATTATAGAAAGTCGCTGGATTGTAATTAAAATCACAATATTTATGTCGCGCTATCATCTGGTTTCTAGACGCTGCAATTCGTTATTAATCCTAATTTTATTCACTCTTGATTGCGCTAACGCTAAATTGTTTATATAAGCCGCATTGTTGAAATGTGAATTTATCACTATTAGAAAGTTATTTATGACATTTTCATCATTACTAATTGCTAGAAATGCTGCTGATAAGCGACGAAATGGAAAATGCTGCTACAGTTCCTGCTAGACTCCCCCCGCTGTGTTTCGTTTTTAATTTTATTAGGAACGACATTATTATAGTTAAAACGTTGTCTAGACTATCTCGGGTTCACGTGTAGTGATCTGTTCAACGTCTGAGCGAAGCCACCGCCGTTGAAGAGGACAAGCAAGATGATTTAAGACTATTGTCAGCTGGTTCGAGTCAGGCGGGTAGCTGGTGCTTGACCCTCACTATTAAAAATATTAATATAGGCATGCAAAGTAATTCGAGAATGTAAATATAAATATTATAAGTAGATATTTATCATAATTTCCTCTCTTCGTTTAGAAGGGCGCACAAAGTGACGGGCAGCTGTTTGTCAGCTGGGTTCACATATTAATGATCACTTTGTAATTAGCCACTTTAGCCACCATGTAACACTGTGCATACCACCACTTTATAAAGTGCACTTTTTGCAACAACGCTGGATAAAATCATAATTATCGACCGCATTTGCAATTAAGAAAACTCTTAATAAGCAGATTTTAGTGTTTCCAGAAGTCATAAAGTTTATTTACAACGCTATGCGAGCTCGCACTACAAAGTGTCTAAAAAATATTTCACAGACAATGGACACAACAATTCATTCCGAAATTATGTTCCTTAAATGTTGCTTATTTATAATTCTGGGACTCGTCATTAAGATAACTACATAGTTTTCAGTGGTAAAAGCTCGAGTCGTGTGCTCTTCCGGTTTCGTATGAGCGTAACAGTGTTTCCGTCCCAAGATTAATGCAGAGATAGCTCAATATCACCCGGATAATCTTCAGTAATTTCAAGATAATATATATCATAGCCGGGCCGAGTCTTTTGACAAATAACGTCCTGCCTATCTTTCCATCACGTATAATGATCCGTCTAAACGGACCACTCCAGGCCGGGGCTCGGAATTCAGCAATTTTTTTTGAATCCGACTAATGCGGTTTTTATTAATTCAAAGTTCTCTGAGAACTAATTAAAATCAAATACAATTTGAAGATTATTAATTGTTTAGTATGAGTGAACTTTCTTCTCCAACAAGCCAGTTACGGTACCAGCACTCTAATTATTTATTTATTACCATTCCACTTCCGTTTTATTAACAATTAAAGCCACCCACGAGCACGAAAAATTATTCCATTTGTTACCATAATCATGTATTGTAATCGCGGCGAATTTGGTTTAAAGCCCGGTGAGAATTGTGCGTTTCCGCACGCCGGATACATGTTTTAAAATTAGCGTATTTTCGGGCTTCTAGCAATCTCTCATGTGGACCAGGCTTAATAATTGACGGCAGGTCGCGAGCTGCCATTATCATGGAATTATCGTTTCAGTTTAGACCGCGGGTTCATTAATTATTGGGGGAATTGGTGACAGGCTAGGTGAGGTGGCGGCGGCGGCGGCAGCCTCCCGTGGGGGCGTGGTGCCAGCAGCATCTGCCACCGTATCGATCGGCGGCCGCAATGGCGCGACGCGTCTGCTGTCGTTCCGAACGACAACCCACGTCAATTGCCCACCATCGCCCACATTCCGAAAGGGAGGAAAGGACAAGAAAAAGAATCAAGCTTAAATAACAAAACTTGAAAACTGAAAGAATCGATTTCTCTTTAATTTTTAATTTGATTTCGTAAAACCTTCCTACAAGTAGGTATGTGTAAAATGGAGTCAATGGGGGCTGTAAATTTGTCCATTTCCCCGTTGGAAGTTTCAAGGGAAAGGCATTGTTGGGCGAATGCCGTAGAGGGTTAAAGGCAAACGCAGTTGTCACAACACTAATTTCAAGGATAATATCCGAAAGTGGCATTCTTCAGGACACCGTAATAAATTGGACAAGGTTCCAAATCGTATCGCAGCAGGCCATGCATTTTCTAGAAAACCAAAATAACAATAGTTAAAGATAAGAATGAAAAATAAACAAAACTGAGTGATTGTAAAGAGAACAGCGGGTGGGTGTGCAATAAATCACACACTTCATCGCTAGCCAAGGTTTGGTGTGCTAGGTGGGTGGCTCAGACTAGATTTAACAAGTGTGTCCATTTACGACCAGCTTTGTCTCGGACATCCTCGGACGTGCTGCACTTTTATTGCACTTTACATAAATATTGTCGCTGTGACACCGTAAAAGTTAGAAAGCGATAAATCCATTCAGCGCCCAAAATGACCTACATGGACGGTGGGTTAACAATAGACGAAATTTAGCCTTCACCACCTAAACCAATTAAAAATAATTTGATTAAGATTGAGCGTTTTGGTCAAGGTCCTCCTCGTGTGGAATCCGGGTGTCGAGTTGCAAAAAATGACCCCATTTTTGCATATTTGCATATTAAATGGTCATAATAATTAGTCATAACTAAGCCGACTTGGTGTAGCATTTTTGTTAGTTAATATTCACGGTTTCTGTAACGTTACCGTTCTCTATTATCGCACTACTTCGATTACCGTCGAAATTATAGGACAGGGCAGGACAGCGGTATTATTATCTGTCTATTGGCAAAGTTTGCCGCTTTCGATATTAGCGTTCTCAATTATCGATGGAAACACGGACTAGCACACCTGTCACCGCAAAATGCGTCGATATAGTACAAAGCCGCCGCCAACCGCCCCCAGAGTGTCACACTCAATCATGGCGGCGGCTTTGCATGATTAATACATTAACAAGCTGTTTGTTGATTTTTACAACTTGGAAAAATAAATAACAGCAGACTTGTATAAGACTTGACTTTATCCTGACAACAAAATAGTCGTCTTTTTTAAACAAAATTTGGTATCAGATTTAGTAATTATTCGTTGATTACCCAAAAAGAAAGTAGTCAAAGGAAGGACTTAAACTTCGACAGTCAACCCACAAATTGCTGAGTAAACTATTATTTACCAGTCATTTCTCTTAACTGGCGTATTTTTTTTAATTTTTAGTTTGCATTTTTTCGTACTTGTTAACAATCTAATATAAAATTGAGCATTCATTACTGTTACAAATTCTGCACCAAAAATAAGAGAATAAAAATTTTTCGTGACAGCAGAGGTGGATACTATAAAAGGAAATTGTTTAAAAAAAATTGTTAGAAAAACTAAAGAATTATAAAAATAGTTCCAATTTTGCCATTTTTTGAGCTCTAAAGCATATTTTTGAGATATAGACGAGTGAAAAATACGCTGTTTTTCATCCAAAAATTCGAAAGTTTGTCAAAAAGTAGCCGAAACGTCATCGAGTTGGATAGAAAATAATATTTTTCGAGCATGTACGCACGTTTATCCTGACTTTATCCTGACAACAAAATAGTCGTCTTTTTTAAACAAAATTTGGTATCGGATTTAGTAATTATTAGTTGATTACTCAAAAAGAAAGTAGTCAAAGGAAGGACTTAAACTTCGATAGTCAACCCACAAATTGCTAAGTAAACTATTATTTACCAATCATTTCTCTTAACTGGCGTATTTTTTTTAATTTTTAGTTTGCATTTTTTCGTACATTTCAACAATCTAATATAAACTTGAGCATTCATTACTGTTCAAATTCTGCACCAAAAATAAGCGAATAAAAATTTTTCGTGTAACAGCAGGGGTGGATACTGTGAAAGGAAATTGTTTAGAAAAAATTGTTAGAAAAACTAAAAAATTACAAAAATAGTTCAAATTTTGCCATTTTTCGAGCTCTAAAGCATATTTTTGAGATACAGACGAGTGAAAAATACGCTGTTTTTCATCCAAAAATGCGAAAGTTTGTCAAAAAGTAGCCGAAACGTCATCGAGTTGGATAGAAAATAATATTTTTCGAGCATGTACGCACGTTTTTGATATAAAAACTCAATTATTTCCGAGATTGTTTCGCGAAATTTCGTCCAAAATTACCAAAGAACTTGCCGTATTGGAACGGAAACTTCACAGCTTTTGAGCTAAAAAGTTTAATTAATACGTAATAATTGATAATAGCTATGTGCTAACTTTTTGTAAACCAGTGAAATTGACATGGCTGTGTAACATTGTAGCAGTTCTAAGGGGATGGGTGTAGATTTTGTTGACTGCGTTATTAAAAAACAATTTGCGTTATCAGTGGGGGATCAAAAGGCGCGCAATTTAGCGATTGAGTTATAAGAGATCGCATCTATGGATGGCATAGTATGTAGGCATGGGTTTGGAAGCCAGGTGCCAAGATGGCTTCGATAGGCCCAGCAACTTAATTGCCGGATAACTCTATCACCATTGTTTATGGGACGTGGTTTTACTGCCGTAAAAGTGTTCGATTACATGCATAAGTACTCGCTTTTATGACAAGTCACTGTCCTATTATAAATTTTAGCTCGATTTCCAAAGCGCCCGCACCACACACGGCGTCGCTGATATTATTTGGCATTATTATTGTGTCGGTGTTCCTCTAAGACCCATTTAATTGGATCGGAATCAGAGTTCCATTTTGTAATTTTTGCGGGAAGTTGTAATAAGGTTGTCTAACAGAGGCGGAAAGCCGAGCGTGATTTGATTTAGAGGGAAACTGAGCCGTAATTAACTACGTAGCTCAGTGCAGAGAATTAGGGAGCCATTTCCAGACACATTTCCAGAGATATTTCTGCCTGAAGAGTATCTAATTCAGATCGGCTCTCGTTTCGGCCGCCCCTCGAGTTGTCTTCATTGATTTCCCTCCTGCTAAAGCTCACTAAATTGCTTTTTCCTCTTCCCCCGCCGCGTGTAAATACCGGATTCCGGAGGTAATTTATGGTCAAGGTGGAAGCTGCCCCCGGACAATTAATACCCGATACATCACCGGCATTGATTCCTGATCGGCGATTACGTAAAAATTTGATACTTTCACGCATTGCGCCCGCTCAATATTTCACATCTAGTAGCGACAGCCTGTGTAGGCTGCTGATTATATTTGAAATGTGTACAAATGTAACAAACACGTCGTTTGGGAGGACAGATGTGAACCCGGGACAATAGCAGTAACGAGGTGGCCCATAATATCTCACAATTCTTCCTACTTTCAACTATGCATTTAGTTTTTACAGCCACTCTGTTGCTGATCACAAACTCCTAACCTTTGCGAATATGGCTCTAGTTACGTCATTATTTCAACAGATAAAGCAGCCACAATCGCGAAACTGTCACACATTGTCTACTTGCAAATTATGGGAGAGATATACCTCATGTCAACTGCAATATCAGCAATGCAAGTGTGCCTCCTAGCGAAAATTACCTCTTTTACTTTACCAAACCTGAAGTTCTGGCACTTTGTACATTTTGCCTAAATAAACACTTACTCTCAGTCTTTGTTATAAACGAAAATTCAGACAACGTGTTAACAAGAACTGAAGAACTGGTAGCAGGTGTAAACTGTTTAATATTATGTAAATGTTACAATCTTAAATCTGCATATGTTTCCTGATAATTCGATTTTACTGATAAAATGTACCACAATTAAAGGAAACACATCTTGTACCAAATCATAAAACTTGAGACAACACACCATTCAACAAAAGTAAAAAATCAACATCATATCAACGTTAGAAAGACAAAAATCATCCACTTGTGTTATGAATATTTACAGTTGTTATACGCACTTTTGAGTTAATTTTCAATTATATTATTCTTCGTTATAGTGTTTGATTATGTAGGTGTTAAGTTAATTGAGTATAAAATATAAAACTAGGCAATAACAATGTCTACCACAATAAAGGAAAAGCAAAAACATTCTTACTACTTATTATTTGTAGCCCAACGTTAAAATTAAAATAAGAAATTAATAGCAAATTCAAAAAAATAGCCAACTATGCCAAAAATTATTAATTACTGTAAACGAAAATGATTTTGTGTTCCGAAGAACAGTTGTAGTTTCGTGTTACAAAAATAAAGCTATATGCCCTCATAATTGGGCTATAATAGTAAGTAATAAAAAGCATGAATTTAGTGGAACTGTGATAATTCCCTCCGAAATAAATTTGTTTGAATATCGGTATCTGAAAAAATCAGAATCCACCTTAAGCAGGGTTCCCTTGGTATGCACCTTTTTTATTATCAGCCTTTTAATCTGACATGTGTCATATATCTTTCTACCATTAAGTTCTCATTGTATAGAGGAAAGAACAGTCTTAGGAGGTTTTACGTTTGAGTTAACGGCAGATACGTGTGGAATATCATTAGACATTCGTTAACATATTTTCACCGATAAAAGGCAAGGCTGTTTTCGGGAACTAAACAGAAATGTAAAAATAATCAATTCAGGTTTTGTCTTGCGTCGCGTTTATTAGCAAAGAATCATAAAAGCGTGTCGGCAATAGCACGGCTATTAGTAATTTACATTCGGTATTGTGTTTCGGAATTTATTTCGGTAATGATGCGAGACCTAATCATGCCCGCAACTTGCGGCCTGCCGATCCTAAATCAACACGTTGTTTTCCGAAAAGTTCTCTGCTGCCCCGCTGGGCTGCTTATTCGAAATGTCATACGTGTCAAGTTTTAAGGCCGAATGAATGACCACCGACTCCAACTTCTACGGTTTCTCCACAATTATGTTTTTGCAAAGCCAAAAGTGCTCTTGCGTAAGTGATGGCTACCGTTGCGAGACGTAATAACACTAATTTCTTCTCGAAAGTGTTAACAAAAAGCGAGGAATACTGTAATAAATAAGTAGGAAAAGCGACGAGGTTTAATGATGAAAACCAGTGAGCGGATGCGACGATATACTTTACAATTGACCGACAGTTGGGGCTCACACGCGATCTGATCATCAACTATGCGACATTTGTATAACGCCAACTCCGTATATTTACACCCGGTGAGGGACACTCCAAATTACGAGTAATGCAAGGCCCGGGCTTTAGCCACGCTTTTTTCATGCCCGGGCCCAAATTACACCAAAATTGACTTTCCGACACTTTTTTCGACACCACTGCAGCTGACTGCATTTTCAGCAAGCTTCAGGTTTATACTCTTTGCTACTAATAAAAATAAAAAGCGGTTTAGCTATTTTGATTAAATAAGCGCGTGGTATTTATTAATTAGGTGTGTAGGTATATTAAAGATGACCTAAGCAAAATAAACTTTCAACACCTTGAAATAAATTTACCATCAAATGCTGTTGAAATCGCCTTTTCGCAGAAAAATCAGAATAGTTAAACGCCTTGCTGCTATAATAAGACAAAGAACTGTCTTTATATTCATACATTTACATAAAAATTATTTTAGAAAATTGCTAAAATTGTTGCTATGTTTTACTGACATGATAATATAGTTTGTTAAAAAAATGAGTAATCGGATACAACTATTGAAAGCGTAATAATAACACTTACTATACCTGGTATACATTTGATATACCTACACGTGTCATATTTGATAAAAATTCTTGAATTTCTTTAATTACAAGTTGTTTCTAGGTGTGATAAAGACGTACTAAAGTCGCTGTAATGTAATAAAAATAAAAATGAAAATCAATAGAAATGTTATTATTACCGTATTTTTAAGTGAAAAAATAAGACCGATTCACATTTAGCCAAGAGTTTATATTTTTAAATCAAATGCTATGCTGCCAGGTCTCACTGCTCATTTTTCCCTTTTGAAATACTGACAGTGACGATCTACAGAGTCGACCAAAATCTTTGGTAGTAGGTGATATAAAAGCATTCAAAAAATTTTTTTTACATTGTTTGAGCCTTTATGACTTTAAAAAAAAATTTTTGGAGCAAGTTTTTTGGCAATTCAATTTTTTTTTTAATTTAGTTTTTTCACAATGTACTTTCTAAAGTTAGGTACAATATTTTTTGTAACGAATCTCAAAAAAATATTTTTTATAATTTAGTGTTTTTTGCTAATAGGTGCTAATAGGTAATAGGACAAACAATCAAAAATTTGACAAAAACATATTTTCGTAAAAAATATAACCGTTTCCATCTAAGCGATGGCGATACCAACCTATTAATTGTTCTTAGCCATTGCAAAGTAAAAAACACCACACTGCAGGAAAATCCGTTTCTCACAGGCTGGAGCGTGTGGGAAATAGTTGTCTAAAAGCTATAAGTACAAAAAAATATTCATATTTAATATTTACTTTTTTGTAAGTGTTCCTCTAAGAATTTTTAAACGGTTGATTATAATGAGAAACCAAAAGAACTAGGTAAATAGATGCGTTTTCTTATATTTGAAATAGAAGAATATTTTGACCATAGGTATATCCAAATTAAGTAAAAATTGTTTTAATTCTTGTAATAGGTACCATGATCAACCTCTAACAATATTAGAGATGTCTTTAGTTCCAAAATTTTTGACACTAAAAAGCAAATGTAGCAAATGACTTCCTACATTGTTATAAAAGCGTCAACGTATAAGAGTTTTGCATTTTCCTTTTTTACATTATTCTCGTTCAAAGAACATGTCCAGGTGAAAAAATTAAGTGGTAATTGTTGTAACGCCAGCTTATGTAAGAGGCGCTGTAGTAATGACTGTGTTTAAAATGTACAAGTGTTAGCCTCTCTTGTACAAGCCTTATCACAAAAATGTAATTTATGCACGTGCTCGCCTATTTTTATGAAAATATTTGTCTTTGCGATAATTTTGAACTAATAAAGATGTTATCCTGTAATTAATACGAAGTATGGGTTAAAATAGCGAATATACAATGTCTGTTATCAGCGTAATGGCCAGGAAAGTGTGTACTTATGTATTGTCCATAGCATTTATCACATCTACTTAACTTTTTGCAGTATTACAGTAATTAGCGTTATTGTTAGCCAGTTGTTGTATATGCATCGTGTTTGATCCGTTGGAACAGCTTGCGTGCAGTTTTTCATCATATGTATCCGTTTAAACTTCTTTGTTCATTGTAAGCAGTCATTCAACCGCAAAATTGCTAAATTATTTGCGAACATCACTGAGGATGCAGTCACAGATTCCGATAGAAAGCAGCCGTAAAATCGAGCAACAACAATGTTTATCGAATTCAGATTGCGCTTACAAGGTTTCTGTTTCGCGATTAGTTCCTATTTGAATTAATCAAGCTCGTAATTGCTCCGTTCTGATGGCTTAAGCCGATAATGTCGATGTTACAAGTCAATAAATAGAATCAACCCCATGGTACATGAATGGGAAGTTGATTGTGATGTAACAAGGGTCCACCCCCTATCAGCGCAAGTGGCCCTCCACAAATCCGATAAATATTTCATCGGACAAATTGCCCAATTAAGCGATTGGCGAAAAAGACGTGTCATTAGAGAAAACAGCCTAATTAAAATGGACTGTGCACGAGCAGCCACTGGCCTAACAATGGCGGCAACGTTCCGGAACAAAATCTTCGCTCTTGTTCACGCCACTATACTCCAGTAATTTTCTCGAACTTGTTATGCGTTTGATGTGAAAATGGCCACCTACCTCCCGGTTTTGGTGATGATCATTTCCGTGCCAAGATCGTGGAACTTGTCCCAGAGGTCTTTGGTTTCGAGGTGGCATTCGACGTTCAGCAACTCGTCGCAGTTGCACGATATTTTTGCTTTCGAAATGGGTTTCTCTTGGATTATGTCGGGGGATTCCCGGTCTAAATCGGCCGGTTCTGAGCCACAGTCCGAAATTGCGGGAGATTGTCGAAGTTTCGGTTTCGAAGCCCTTGCCGATTCGCTGTCCGAACACTCTTCCACGTCTACTTCTATATCATCGTCCTCTAAGGGATCCTCCATGTCGGGTGAGCTGGATCGCGAAGCGGCACCTGGAAAGTTCACCCAAATCAAGGCTGGACTGTGACAGGAGGGCGTTAATCCAGTCACGGAAGGATAGATAATTTTGTTAATAATAAGCTGAATTTTTACCATAGAGAAAAGTTATTCATAATAAAGGTTTCCGGTTTAGGTTTTAAAAATGCAAATAAGTACAGGAATATCTTTATAATCCGAACTAATTATTGGAAGGAATTCTCTTCTGTCAGCGAGTTGATGCACTTATTTTTCGTGTTACAAGAGTTAAAAAAAAAGCACAGGTTTATACAATTTTTGGGCATAAGTACGAGTACGTTATAATAATAAGTATGTATAGTAAAAAGAAATAAGATTGGCTGCTATACCAAGTCCATCATCTAATAAATGCAAAGCGACAGATCGTGCTTTTGTAATTACCATAACACAATTAAACCGATAGGTACAAATGACTGCACATCAAGAAATAGAAATTGAAGAATTTGGTTTTGTTAGTCATATAATAATTTCTATTATACAATAACTTGTTCTTACATGCGAGTGATATCACTTATGTATAAAATAGAAATCAAAATAATGGTGTTCAATTATTTCATGTCTTAGTAAAGTGAAAATGCAATTTTGCAATTCCCTTTAATAAAATATTAATTATGAACTGTTTTGGCCGCACCTTTCTTATTATTTATCCCTAATGTCCTGTTTGTTAGTTGTAGAATAAAAATACTAATGTGCATAATTAGTTAAATGTTTGATCTCTTTTGGAGTGAGAAAAACCCACTACCATAATTATTATATTTATTTTTTCTTATTTATTGTATATTTATATTGTTTATTTTTTACTATTCTTTATTATTTCGTCAAATTAGGAATTCTTTATTAATTACGTAGATCGATATTCTATGAAGTTTTTTGGCTTTAAAATAATGGCGGCCAGAATCACTATAAAGCACAGTCGCTCAAAAACAAACGAGATCGAGTGGAACGGCCAAAGTAACAACAGTTTTATTTTAATCTTGTGATTTTGAGGAGTGTTTTGACAAAATCTTACAAAATAAATGAATTTCAGGCTCAAAACTGGCTTTTTATTCCAAAGGCGTTTTATAAAGAAAAAAACAAATCACTTTTTTCACTCCTTTAGGCAAAAAATAAATTCAAATCGAAACAAAATAATTATTATTGAATTAAAATTAACAGTTTAGTCCTCGAAACCATTTTAAAATCAGCTTGTGACGATCGACCAATACATTCGCTTTAAAATTTTTTGTCTAGGCATTATCTTTGCCTTTTTATTGGTTGAACGCATTGAAAGGACATGACTCAGATTGGCTTTCGGAATGGCTCCACCCAATTAAATTTAAGTAATTTAAACAAAACAAAAATATTTAGCAATTTTGTACTGTAGTCGTCTTGAATGCCTTCCATGATATGAAATTTGTTTCACTGATTAAGATCCTTAAATTTATTAAATAATTAGCTTTCTGTCTTATCAACATGCTAGAGAGTTACCTAAAAATATTATCTTTGGTCTAATTTCTCTTTTAGGTTTAACAAACTAGTGAAATAATTTATTTTGTTAATTTCTTTGCAAGTTTAATTAATTTTAATTTAATAAACAAACACGGCGCAACATTTGATTTTGTTTATAGGATTCCATTTGGAATTAATGAACAAACTTGAAGAGTAATTCAATTCTTCTAGCATTTTTTGCATTATTCTTGATAATTTTTACGAAATAATGTTACTGCATCAAAAAATCAAGAAAAATTAAAAAATGCTTCTTTTGAATATCAGTTTTTCAGCTCGGTTTATTTATTCAAAACATGTTCACAAGCTTAAAAAAAAATGCACAAAAACAAACGAAATCCAGTGTAACATGCAGAGTTACACTTAGTCTCATTTTATTTTTGTGATTTTGAGATGTATTTTGTTAAAACACCACCAGTCTTGACTCGTTTTGTGGATTTTAGACGTTTTTTAAACAAATCTTGTGAAAATAAATGAGTGTCAGAGCAAATACGCTCGGTAGGCGTTTGTTTATGGACGCAACATTTTCATTTTAGGTAACTGTACCTACTTTTTCTATGTATATTTTTAAAAGATCTCATATTCCCAGAAGTGTGTATCACCTAGCCAGACATAGGTATTGTGGTCAAAGCCTGATACCTTCTAAAAAATTCATTTATTTTTATTCATTTATGTTTTAAAATAATTCTTTTAACTGTAGGTAGGTGTATGAACATAAAAATAAATAATTACATCCATCCATCATTAATATTGGCACATATTTTAATAAATATTCAAAGAACGTAAAAAATGTCGTAAACGTTTGACGACTGCCACATAAATCCTGTTTGACGGGTTTATTTTTAAAATCTATAATAGGAGTAATAATTTTGAAAATCTTGACTGTATGAACAATTTGTCTGCAACTTGCCTTTAATCGATTAATTTATTAAAGTACCTATACATAATTAGTTGCAAGTACAAATTTCCTTTTTAGTAGTTTGTTAACTTTAATGAAGGTTCTGGGATTGTTAATCAAGTCTAATCTTCATAGGTATCATAACTAATTATCAGATAATTACCTCATGCAGCAATAAAAATAAAACAGGTGATAATTGGGTATTAGAGGTTTGTTAGGAGATATTTACACCTTCTGTGACGTGCAGACCACAATACTACCTCAGTAATAACTAATAAACAACAACCAAACTTATATGAGCTTGAGAAAAACAAACCTTATTGGGAATGAACATGCAAAGATAAAGAAACAGAATTTAAAAGAAATTCTTTCATAAGTAACCAATATAAACCTACGATAGTTTGCATGTGCCCTACACCAAAAACTTTACTCATAAGTTGCGCTAACAACCCGTGGTCAATGGTAAACAAGCATTTCTATACTTTGTACATTAATAACGATTTTTTGGTTACTGCAAGCATATTTCTTAGCGTCGGCAGTAAGTAATTTTCTATATTTTTCTCAAATTTTTACAACAGTATTTTGAAAAGTCTGTAAGCATTCGACTGAGAATTAATGGAACTTTGCGCAGTCGCAGATCTTTGAAAAATGTCGAATTAAGATGTAAAATAACATATTGTTTATGCTGAATTTTGGCGCAATTTTCTTGAAATTATGAGTTTTTTTTAAATGAAGTTACACTTGTTGTACTTAAACGATTAATCGTAAATTATTGAATTAATTAAAAATCGGTGGTTGTCGTTTGAAAGTTTGGTGAACAAAGGAGAGGATTTTATTGCAGACGTGGTACTGGAGGAATGTTGAGGTAGCAACAAGGCTTTTCTTTTCTTTTTGTAAAATGTAAGCTTGTGCAGTTTAGCCAGAGCAAATATCATAAGTAATAACAAATGTCAACAATAAAAAGTGACATAGACATTAAGTAGACTTTACTGCCTATCGCAATCATAATTTGTTAGGTTTATTAGAGCCCTGAATGTCACGACTACCTACATCAGTTGAAATTTCGTTCTTGGGTGTATGTAATTAAAGTGAGAGCAAGGTGTAGCAATAACCCAGCAATGAGGTCAATAAAACAAAGTCGGAGGCTATCGTGGTAAAAATGAGCAGAACTGACCGTCGCCTGGCAGTTCCCTGGCGTCGGCGTCCGGCGGCGCGACAGCCCCCCTGGCCATGATCGCGGCGATGGAGAAGTCGGTGGCGCGCGTCTTCGCCGTGGGCGCGAGCAACCCCGCGGCTGCACTTTCCTCGGGCATCGCACCGAGAAGCATCACAAACACTGGAAAGTCACAGTCACCAGAACCCACGCCAGTCAGCACATGTCCAGTACAACTGGTACCCACTGAAAGACTGACTGGTCGGGGCCGCGGTCCGGCGGCGCTGCACGAGGGGGCGGTCCCGGGGCGGGGCCTCGGGGGGCGTGGAGGGTAGTGTGTGTGGTCTGCTATCAGTTTCGCGTGACTTGAGCTATCAATCAGAGGCTGTGGTAGCGGTGGCGACATAGTCTGTAGACAGGCCACTTGATATCACTCCCCGGATTCCCTGGGCCACCCACCGGTCACCGCCGGCAATCGCCAACCCGGCCATTGCTGCCCATTATGGCATGTACTCCACTCATTCAATGGTACTATTCATCCGGAGCGCGCCCGCAACGCTGACGCCTGTCTCACGCGCGTCAATTATTACACACCTTGCCAGATGCGCATTCTCCTGGACATCGGCTTCGGAGATGAGATGACGAGGCGGTTTTAGCACTAATGCAAGCCGATTAGCTTGCTTCCTTACGACCGGCGACTACAACTTTATTTTTATAAACGAGACACTAACTATTAAATACATTTCTAATTATAACTTATCAAAATACCAAGAAGACAGCTTTGATCAGCACAGGGTGTTACAGAATTATCTTCTTGCGCTATTAAAGGCAGTATTTTGTTGAGAGATAGCAAAATCAGCATTTTCTGCAACTCATCTAGATGCTAACCAAAAGTGTTGGTACAATTTACGTGTCTACTAAATATTTATTAGTAGGTGGGTACAGACTACAAAGTGCCTCACGTAGTTTTACGAGACTTGCGCCTGGAAATGCAATCAACAATCTACATTTTTTGCTATAAACTTTATTAGATTTAAAAAAAAAGGAATAGCGAAGAGAATAAATAAGTGACTATGAATGGGAAAGAAAGAGTACCTAAATAGTAGACAGAGTAATTCATGGCGCGATAATCCACATTTTTTTAAAAAATTACAAAAAAAATATTTTTGACACTTCAGAGACGAAATTTTTTATTTAGAACATATACATAACTACAGTTGTATTGAGAACAGATATCTAAATAAGAAATTATCGAAAACTTTTCAAAAAAATCAGGAGTTGAGCTATCTACAACATAGTGCTAGAATAACATAACTATGGATGATATTTAAACGGTTTTGAGTCGGTATTACGTCTTTTAACGTAAAACCATACCACATTTGTCGCATAAGTTCAGAAATTTTAGACAATCCCACATAAAACACCTCCTACAGTTGAGATACTTAACCCAATCAGTTCTTTTTGATGCTTGATTATGATTATATTCTTCTCCACCGCTCGAATTGCTTTTACTATAATGTTCTACTGTTACTATCCGTAGAATCTGGTCCCAAAATTGAATTAAGATTTTTTTGACCATGAATTATCCATTTTTTATTAAGTTTAAATAAGTGTCTTACTTTTCTTATTAATGAAACTTTCTGTGTTGTGGCGTTTGTCGGTGCCGTAAGTGTTTAGAGTTGATAGTGGCATTTTTACGTCGAAAAGTTCTCAAATCTGTGTTGTATTGTAAAATTGTTTTTAATAATAAATTAAATAAATGGACCTGATAGTCAAAACTTTTATTAATAAAATTACATGCAAAGATCTATAATTAATTTTATTTAAATGTCTTATTTTTCTTTGATATTTGTTTTACATCATTCATTTTTAATATTTGGTTTTATTCTTTCTATTTTTAGGTAGTTAGAAAATAAAGATTAGTATCCTCATAACTTAAAGTATAATGAAATATTTTCAAACCACTGAAAAAAATTCAGTTTAGGATTTTTTTCAAAAAAATAAAAGGTCTAGCTAACGATAAATGTTAAATGTGTTAAAGATTTAGTTGCTGGTATTTATTAATTTTTAAACTAGGGATTTACCTACCTAATGCCTATGTAGCTCTGTAGTACCTACGAGTATAAGTACCTACTAACCATATTATGTGATACATCTGTTTGCTATTTTAAAATTTTATTAAGCTGTATAGATAGCTTCTAAATTTTGTAAGTTACAATTATCTGACCAAAATGTATAAATGCTTTCGCTAGATACTTTTAGCTATAGATACACTAATTCTAAATATAGAGGAAAATTACCAAATATAAAATGGTACCTGCCCCTAACATGAAATATCTTAATGCCCTATTTTTCTAAAAAAAAACAGATCAAAATTACATATACGATGATTCAATTTATTTTGAAAAAAATTGAATTAAACTTCAGCAAAGAAAGGTCATGGCAACACAAAAATGAAGACAAAGGTACCGCTAACAGTTTCGGTTTAATAGAGAAAATACTGCAGTTATGAAATCACAATGATGGCTTTGTGTCCCATTAGAAATTAGGCGCAATTGAGTATCTAATTTAAAGCCTGCTAGAATTATCTAACTTTAGCAACAAATTGACAACAATCAAAATAATAGACAACAATACAAAATAATAATGAATAAAAAAAACTATTATTTAATTATCGTATCGCATCCAAAGGAGTACAAAAATTAAAAATTTTAAAAATAAAACTGTAGAAGAATATAAGTAGGTATGCATCAGTTGTTTCCAGAATATTTCACATAATTTACACATTTTTTTATTAAAATAATTGTACGATATGAAATTTATTAAATCGAAAAATATAGTAGAGCTTTTGTCTGTCTTTAAACATAAGGTATTTGACTATCTAAGTATACCTACGTAAAACAATTGTAAAAGCTGAAGTGTGTGTTTGTGATTGCAAAATAAATGTCAAAATTTGAGTGAAAACTACTATTTATTCGGTGCATAATTCTGAATCACCGTTTTTAGAATCTTGCATAACTTTGTTTCGAATAGGATCCAAAACGGACCAATAGATTTTTGAAATTTTTAGGAATCAAAGCAGAAATTTTAACTTATACATAGTTTGCAGGGTTTAGAAGATAATTTAATAGAGGTGTTTGTTGAAATAAAACACTTTACGTCTATTTTTTGTGTCAATAAAATGAAAACTGGTATACGATTTTTTTTACTAATGTGATTTTAAATAATAAAATAAATAACAAATAAATAAAAACGAGCAATACATCAAGAATCAAAAAAGATAAAAGAAGCAAGCGAATTTATTTTAATCGTCGTTTAACAAAAGATGCAGTGATGTGTTTTTACAAGAAATAATTTGGAAAAAGGCGTCAAATTATATTTAAATAATATACTTGAAATGTGTTTTTTTTCTGTTTTAAACCTTGCAATTGAAAAATTGCCCATCTCTTAAAAAGCATTTTATTGCGAGTGCTTCTAGAACCATTCATTAAAATCCATTTAATCATCATAAAGCAGTATCCAACAAATATCTCGGGGTTATGAAAAGGCACGAGGACCGTGTGAAATGACTTTAGATTCGGTCCAGGTGGGTCATGACTCTTCAGTCGCCCAGCCAAGTCCCCATCGCACTTTCACCATTTCATTTCAACAACTTGCCTGTCTTATACCCCCAACAATGACAGAGTTTACATTACGTGCTATACTTTTTAACAATTGCCGGGAAGAAACCCATAAATTCAATCCCGTTCTCCTCTGGTGACATCTATTAGAGGCCACCAAAGCAGATAGTGGAACCCAGTTAGCACAAAGGTCCCAATGTTTTTGTATTCGCACAACAAATATATTGTATCAACCACAGATTGAATGTGCAGTTAATTGACCGTTAAGAATAAGAAGAAAAAGGGACACTTTTAACAAGTCAAACCCCCTTGTATGGCTTGGGATGGACCTCCTGTTGTTAGAGAACTGTTTCCACTCCCTGAAAGGTGATACTGGGCGACGTTACTCAACGGCGAAGTGGAAATACATAAATTTATTATTTCTATGGCTCCACGGTGTCTTCGGGGGCTCACTGTTGTCTTAAAATCACTTTTGACACTATGCCCACCTGTTGGAGGAGAGGTGGACTTCATTTGAATTGTTTGACACCCGTGGATTATGATTTATGGAAGGCTTCGGGAAAAATCACTTTTTAAATTTTGATGAATTGAACGGGGAAGCTTTGGTCAAACCGGAAACCGTTAATGCGCGCTTTCGACATTTCGTCGTAATTACATGCGATTAAAGCATTATAATATTAAATTATCTTTAAAACGTTGAAGAAGCTATCGATTTGCATAATGATCAACCTGCAGCTATCATAATTTCTCTAATTTAAATGAAATGCTTTTGTTGTAATATAAATTGATGCAGGAGGTTCGGTAATGATAAGGGCATGTAATTTCCGTTGTGTTGGGAGTAAAAACTCTTATAGCCCGAGTTCCCAAAGAACCAGTCACGTAGCCGTTTAATAAAAAAGCTCGCGAATGTCCCTGCTTACTGTGGAGGACTTTAGCCAATAAAATTTCCATGAATGCTCAACAATCGGATGTTGGTGCTGTAAAGACAGCTTATAATAATCGTCGGAGAAGAACTTCTGGCCACCCACAATTCTCGTTTGAATGAAGAACATTCCTCGAGCTTAGCATATCGCCCCATGGTGTTGATGGCACTGATAAACAAGGTATTATTCGAACGCGTCAGGTATCCGATGACATAAAAAAGACTTGTTTATATTGCCATACACTAACTGCATGATTAATGGCTCTGACACAATACTGAAAAGGATACACCAAACCATCACAAATGCCCGGTTAATACCCGAACTCCGCAGCGGTTACTCGGCCTTTGGAGGAGACTATAGACCATTTCTCATTGTGACGCAATTAGCTCGCTACAAATTCATATCCACATTACGCCCGCTCTCGGTGGTTGATGTTAATGGCACTTAACGAGCGACTTGTGAAATCAGGCTGCAGAGCTCTGCTGCACTAATCTGCCTAATGCATGAACTCCATTTCAACGTGATTCTGCTCATTTCGTACAAAAAATAAGCACAGTCCTGTCTAACGCTGTTCAAATAATTCATCAGCGCAGCCTACCGACTGCGCCAATTAAAAAGCACCCAAATTTTATTGTTGTAGGAAGTGACAACCACTGGGTCATTTATTCGGTGGCTTTTCTGCAATTTGCAATTTTGAGATAGGTATCGCCTTGCAGTGAGCGTTTGCAGTGCAGCGAGCGAAAATAAGTTGTGAAATGTGTATAAATCGTGTAGCAGCAGCGCGAACTTTATCGTCGTTCATAATAGTGGCGACAGGTCTCCAGGGCGGCGGCATCCCGGTTCGTCCCCAGGGTAGATGGAGAGCAGTTCATTAGCATGCAGCCCGCAGGGCACAATCGCAGCTCCGTTCCACGCGAAAATAGCCGCATTAATTAGCATTTAGATGGTTTAATGATAATTAGTCTGCGCGCATTAGAGCGACCAGCTGGGGGATAAAACATGGCGGCGGCAGGACGGAACGTAGGAAATGGTGTGAAAAGAAGAAACCAACCCCACGGAGATGACGCAGATACTCAAATTATCATGACGCTCCTGCGCCTAATCGCGCCTCACCGACGCTTATGATGAACTTTCTCAGATCTGCATCTAACTAAACGAGATCGTTTAAAACTTCTGCCCGCGATAACGCTCAGATTATGCTCAGTTTATATACGCACTGATTCAAATTTGCATAATTACTAACGAACGCGACCAAAAAACTCACGCGCTAACGACACTTTGCCATCAGAAGGCGCGCAGGCGAGCCAGAAATCATAGTTTTGCATAATTTGCAAAACAACTCACCGCTAAAATGGGTAATAAAGTCGGCTGAAGAGCTGAGTTATCCGTATTTTTACTTATTAATAAAGTCAAGAACATTTCACCCAACATCATGGTACAAAATAGTCCCTTCAAACGCAGCTTTCTTTTGAAACTTCAGAAATTCAGAACGCAGTACATACCTTACTTTATAAATTTTATGTGCACCCTGATTTGGAGTATTTTTTAATATGAATGCATTTTCTTAACAATTTTAATTGAATTTATTATCAAAGTCCAAACTTTAGGTCACATTGTCAGTTAGGTAAATTCTTTAATTTGGGAATTTTAGAAAAAAAGGGGGGTGTCAATAATCCGTTAGGTCCTGTCAATGAAAATATTTTCAAAAGGGCAACATTTTCGGTTATAACAGAAATGGTTAGCAACTTTCTTATTTTAAATAATAAACTGTGTTTTTTACTGCATTTCTAGATTACTCAAGTTATTTTAAAGAAGCTTTTATTAGCTTTCTCTGTACTTAAGTTTAGTCGTTTTCGAAATAATTACGATTTTTTGAAAATTTTTGGATTTTTAAAAATTGATACCTCTGCCGTTTTTAAAAAAATTAGTTTTAGATCTGTCCTTTGGTGTTTTTTCAAACTTCTAAAATAAATTTGCATAGCTTCAAACACCCATAATTCATACAGTTTTCAAGTTACATGAAATTTTTGTTGGCACTGAGAAATTTATTAGCCATATAGTTTTTTCGCATAGTTGACGTGAGTAAAATATAAGAAATCAAAGCTTTTCAGATCCAAATTCAGTGAATTCATTTTAATTTAACGGAAAAGGAAGCAAAATTTTGAACAGAACTTATCGTAATTCAATGAAAAACATTTCGTTATCAAAGTGTGCCAAAATGTCTGAGGCTAGTAAGAAATTTTCGGCAATGTCAAAGAAAACCAACATTAAAAATTATCACAGATAGATAAAGAATCGCTTCAAAATTAAATTTTCTTAAAAAATAATGTTAATATTTCGGGAGTTTGTAAGCTTTTTTCCAATTTTAAATACACTGAAGCAGAGATAAAGGTTTTCTTTTTTATTGTATAAATACGATTTCTAAAACTTTAAAAATGGCACCCGTACCTATTTTTGAAGTAAATTTGCAAATCCAAAAATTTTCCGAAAATTTTGATTATTTCGAAAATAATTTAAGTATAAGAAAAGCTGTTAAAAATTCTTTTGAAGTAACTCTAGAAATACAAAAACGCAGTAAAAACATATCTTTTTATTTAAAATAAGAAAGTTGATAGCGACTTCAGAATTTTCAATTCTTAATGTGGGATTTAGACGGAATGCACGCCTGCATTTAACAATGAAATAAGAAATCCAAAAGTATTTACTTGTGATTTTGTCATTAGATTTCTACGAATCAAAATTACTTCAAATACAAAATATTTCTAACAGTAAAGAAATAGACATGATATTAATTTTTGTATAGAAGTTACGCAGAACTTTATTCTCATAAAATAAAATTAAACAATTACAGGATTCGTCTTCTATTGAAAGAGTGAAATAGAATTTACACATGTGAAGAACGTGAATTAGGTAGTGATTAATAAAATTTTCATGTCATCTAAAATTCCATATGATGACAGAGTGAAATCATTTGGTCATTCGTCAGTTTTTAGAACATTAAAGATGAATAATCATTCTCGGAAAATAGTCAAAAAAGAAAGATTTGAACTTTATTTAAGTATTAAATGCTAAATTTCTAAACTTTTGTGCTTGGGCGCATATCTCGCGTGTTCGAGCGCTGGAGTAAACTCCAAACTTCTTCGTGGCTGAACTTTCGGTAGATGTAGGCGATGCATCAGCTTTATTGTCCGAGTGTTTTAGTAAAGTTGATGATGGCGAATCAGCGAGCGTAATAAGAAGTCCAGACGTCGGTATTGCCGGGCAATCAGTGGCAATATCATAAAGTACGCGGCTTGGAAGAACGAACCAAAAGTGCTGAACGTGTTCAGCACGGATCAGCAACATATATCAGGCAGATAACCGCTCCTGCCGCTTGACCGGAAAACGTGCTCATCCTACCAACAAGCGCCATCTGTTCGTCGGCCTTCTAATATCTCTTTATTTATCTATCAGCGCAAAACATCCCTCTTGAATCGGTAAGTAATGCAAAACGAAGGGTCTTATCTAAATGGCTTGACCACGTTCTTATGCGACTTCTGATTCAAATCCTAAGTTTATGTTAGTGTTATTGCCGCTGAGGCCCGTCTCAAACATCTTGCTCACCCCTATCTACATAAGGACGAGGCTATAAAACATATTTGTGACCGCCGTTCACCCACGAATCAAACCTGCATTGAGTAATGGAGAATGTTTTGTACTCATATCGGAGATTTTGTATAATAATACACTAAAATCCAACCGCACAAAGGCCGATCCTATCTTTTGGGCAAGAAGTAATTGCTCACTTAAACAGATAAGACCCAGCTGTATTATTACACAGCTTATGGTCAGTCGCTAATAAATACTTGGAGGCAAATACCCATAAATACTTCTAATTATCATCAAATGTAATATAACTACGAAAAGAAATTTAATTAAGTGCTTCGGCAGAATGTTTTTTATTTCTCTGAACTTCCCCACTTTCGAGTGTTATAGATAATTTTACATATGACTTAGGGGATGTAGTCAAGACAGTTGGTTACTGCTGAAGTTAATGGCTGAAGCCCTTGGTAAAAGCGTGTCTAATCGACAATGGATTGGCCGTCAAGGAACTAATTTTACGGAAAAGTCAAAACGCTTGCCAATTTTTACTGATTTTTGTTGAGCTTTTACACGCCTTTACACTTAGATCCAAGTACAGAATTGTGTTAGCAATTATCAATAAATGCGAATCACAAAACCTGTTAGTTTTAATTTAACTAAAATGAGCTGATCCTTTAAATTATGGGGCTTGTGCAACATATTGCCGAGCAGAATGATGTACGTCTAGCCATCCGCCCCATCCAGTCCTTAATCTTGCAGTTATTGGCGTGCATCCTGGACTTAACAGCTTAGACCCCGGATTTTTCCGGGACGAATTGGAGTCTAATGTGCAAGTGGCGCACTCTATCGGTGAGTTTAGTATGCAGGTCGTGTGGACGGCGCCGTCTGCTGCTCATCGCAGCATTCAACGAGTGGGGCTCATTTGGGTATCTAAATCCCCACAGACCGTCACGCTTTTTATAATAAAGTCCGACATGTCATGGAGAAATATTAAACTTTAACCGAGATTATTTGCTATCACAAAATGCATTAACTGCACGTTCCGGCAAATTTGCGCGGAATGGGGCTCTCGTTCTTTGAAAGCCACCACCATAAATCGCCGCCACCTATCGGAGCCGTAAGGTAATTAAAAAACGTCCCGATGCAGTGATACAATTAGCCAATAATCCCTGTGACCAAATCCCTATTTATTCCTCTCCATATATCTGACAGAAGGGCGGCAAGGGACCCATCTCCGTTATTATGTTATCAAGATTAAATACACGCCACTTTTATACAGGGAATTGCTTCTGTGGGGGTCGTTGGTGAGGAGTCTGCCGAACGGCGGCCACAAATCATCGGGAATGTTTACCTGTGCCCTGCCACCGAATAATTCACTGCAAAGCAGCGATTTGCATTCTTTATTCTGAACAAAACGCATTATTTTCGAAACAGATAGAATACGATTAAAGGCCCCATTGTCGCCACGTACGCTCCTTAGTTCCGCGTAATTCGTCTAAGGGTGGTATGTCCCTGGTGTTCGGGAGCCGGGCGATTCTCCTTGGTCACGCGCAGGCCTCCGTCAGCGGATACCGCAATTACTGGCCCAACTTCAAAGAAAAGCCGCCACAACGGCCCTAATCGCTCCGCGAAATGCACGGATTTATTAATATTCATCTGCAGCTGCGATTGTTCTCCGCAGAGCGCACGTTTAAAATTAACTAACTCCGTCGCATCGGTTCGTTTACAACTTTGTTGTGCGCTTTCATCCGTACCGACATAACTTTTTTTCAACTTGAGGAGAATGCATAAATATTAATTCTGATGAGCTCGTCACTCGCCCAAATTGGTGGATGCTCTGACGCGAAATTACGGCGATGCACAAAATCATCGCTTTCAAACCACTGACGCAAATTCGATTTACAAACATGTGTATCAAACAAAAAACAAATATTGTTAGCCACTTTGCAAGAAAATGAACGCTCCGGAGTTCGATCCCCGGATTTAATTAGGCCGCGCTGGTGTTGAATTTGTAAAAGCTCCGCCCGGAGAAATCGGGGATGTGACACATTTCATTTAACCGTTGCGAGTGGAGGTATGCGTGTCTTGCTGGAAGGTATTTCTCCACTTCGTGTTATAATGCCGTATTATATATTTATGAAAACCACAATCTGATATATTCAGGATTCTGTGATTACAGATGTCGCGCAGGTGTCTCGCGTTTCCGGGTTTTTCCTGGGTCTTCACCGGATTCGGTGTAATTCCGCGGCAAGACAAACCACCTGCACAAAAATAAGATTTTTATTATACATAAGCCCGTACCGTGCGGTTAATCTCAGTTTGAGTAATATCAATTTTTGGGTTGAGTGACTCCTAAAATTGTGTTTCTTTTTCTATCACTCAGGCCAGGCTGGGTGGCCGCAGGGGGCGCTCATGTGGATTCCGAGCAGTTTCATGAGTCGTGTTGATTATTTTAATGTTCCGACCATAATTTGATTATGTGACCGTATCTGACGGCTGTTACCGGCACAGAAAGGCCGTGAAACATTTCTGAAAAATCGGTTTTGTTGTTCGATACAATGTTGAGGGACGTGGAACTCAGCTTTGATCTTTTAATGCGCCGGATACAATTACACTTTTATGACTTTTATCCACATTTCATCTGATTTGGACGCGCCGACACATTTTTTAATGCAATTGGCGACGTTATCGGCACGAAATCTGCGCCAAACGCCCCGCTGAGCTTGATTTTTCAAATTTGGAATTGCGCTTAACGAAGATTCAATCTGTCACAAATTAAAGCTCTACATTTGAAATTGAGAGTTAATTAAGCAATTTGCTTTCCCTTTTCCTAGACCAAACGTCCAAATTATGGTTTCGGAAATTTATAGCCATTAGGCTCTTAATAGCGGACAGTCAGCTAATTATGTAAATAGATTCAGTTAAGATCCGAGCGGTCAAATTAAAATTTTTGATAGCGTAAAAACCGCCCTTCTTTCAACAAATCGGGCGAAATTTCCAAGCTGTCAGGCAGTTGTTAACTTTTAAAGCTACTTACAATCGTTCAATTTTAATAATAAAGAACTGAATATTTTTAAAAACTAATTAATTTTTCCATCGACGTGATCTCTAGCGAGTGGCTAATGGAACGGAGTGTCGCTTTAGCCGGTTTTAGGCCTGGAGAGGACTCATGATCCGCTCGTTTTGGATGATGATTACTTAAATGCATGGCTTCAAATATGAATATTTCATAGGTGGAGTCCACACCTATTGTACCAGTGACAGTGAAAAGGGTCCATGTCGAATCGAATTCAGTGCTTAACTGCGACTTGGACCGTGAGGTGTCACTCCATCAAGCCGTTTATGCTTCTGGGGCCCTGTGTGGACCTCCCTGCGCACCGTTTACGGTCAAATTTGTTGCCTGATTATAATAAAATTATAAGAGTGAGGAGGCAGACAATCACGACCGCATTCCAAATTCGGCTGACTAGCGCTTTTCGTGTGCAACTCGACGAATAATGACGATAGAAGCAGAACAAATAAAGCAGCTTTTGCTGAGGAAAAGTCCTAAAGTTGTCCGAATTTTTACTATTTTTTCATGGAAAAATCAGCTAAAATATTTAATTAATTCAATATGTAAACCGCTTTTATCCCGACCTAAAAATACAAAGAAGTAAATTGATGGCCCGAGGGTGTCCACCCCTCGAATTATTCCGATTAACCCCGGAGATCAACATTTAATAAGTAACATCCGTATCGTACGATACCGCTAATCTGTGTCTGTTTCACCCTGGGTGTGTTGTAAAGTCCGCCACCCTCTTGATTCATATTCCACTACCGCATCATCCCTATTGTGCAAGTGGAGTTAATGTCACTTTGTTGTGTTTGCCTGTGTAAATAAGCGATTTATTTAATGCTAATGACGATAAATTGGTCGAGGGCGCTTAGCAGGGAACGGATGCACCATTATTGTTTTTGTTTTTAAGTTTGCAGATTGATTATAATTATTTACACACAAAAGTACTTACAAGGTATAAAGTACTTTTAAAAAAATCGATACACTATAAATATAATAATTGTAATAACTTTACCGAATATAATAAATAAAATACTAATAAAAAGGGAGTTTACAGCTAATTGTAATACACCTAAAATACCACAAAGCTATTAATCAGAAAGGTCAAAGACATTGTGTGTGTGCAGGGTCAAGTGGAAAAGTTTAGATTTTCTATCAGCCCTCATATCACCAAAACAGATTGATCATTTTTTATTTCATCCTAAAGAAACGAAATAAATTTCGGTAATTCATCATAAATGTCGGCATCCTTATATTTTGTTATCAATAACATGTATAATTTTTATTTATTTGTTGGACCAGGTAAATAAATGTAATTTTTTCTTTTGTTTTGGGAGACAGATTAATGGTGTTAAAAATATGAGGCAGAGATGGTGTTTTTTGTAAGACACCTCCGTAATAAAAAAGCACTCGAGTGCGTGACATAAACATTTAATTAAAAATATTTACACCGAGAGGCAAGATAGTGGCAGGGATTGCCACCAAGCGCGGTCCTTTCATCCCCTGCGGCTAATCTGTACGGCTCATACATATTTATTTATGTAAGCCACCCCTCGTTGATGTCGTACATAAACTCTACACGAGTTAGGCGATTAGGGTTGTTTCGAAATGTGTAACACACTCTCAGTGCTTGATACGTCGTCGTAATTTATTTTTGCGAATTTAGATTTGAAGTAAATGGAATTATTAACATTTTTATGATGCAATAAAAGCGCAAATTCCGTTGTGCTCGGCGGAAGGGCTCCCGACAAGCGTTACTTTTGTGTTTCGCCGAAATAACCAATATTATGCGGCTTGGTTTCCATTGTGTCAAATGTGGGGCGAATTCTGTTGGATCATAACACGGAAACTGTCAATTTTGGCGGCGCTCCTGTTGAAAAATCCTTTGTTTGTGTAAACAACCCCCAAAGGGTAACATCTGTGCGGTATTGCCTTCAACAACGTATGTGGTGTGCGTAAAATACGCATATTAATGTACCCTAATTTGCATGTAACACGCAATACGCTTGGTTTGTGTGTTGACACAGCCGCTACAGGCCAATACCACCCCGTAGTCTGTCAATCATAATTTGAATTACATTTAGCTCCGCCATTGTAAGACCGAAACCGGATATTATCGCAAATATCGGTTTCACCTCCAGTGAGAAGATTTTTGCAGTTCGGGAGCCACAATTAGGCGAATTACGGCGCTTCATATTAAAATCGTTTTAGTGAATTCTATTTCACCCCTTCTCAGACCCCAGTCGCAACGAAAATGCGCTTATACCAGATTGCCGTCTCATTAAAATACGTTAATCGCATTTATATTTGCTGTTTAAATGTGAGGCGATGCCATAACTCACTTCGAAGTCAAACACGGGTTCATGGTAGCCCGAAGGGTTAACTAACTCGAGATTTATAACGTTGACATCTGAACTGAGGTGCTAATGCTACGCACAAACTGGTCGCCACATTTTCTTTCTTTGACTGCACCAAATTGAGACCAAAACGAATTTCAACCGACAAATTGACTCCGTTTTTAAAACCTCTCCAACACCCTACCTCACTTATTACAGAACTTTTGCCTCCTGTAAACTAAATTCCAGTGAGAGACCAATATTATTACCTAGTTTGAAATAGTTACGTGTATCAATAAAAAAACACTAAAGCTGTATATTCAAAGAATATGGACAATATTTTTCTAGGCAATAGCAGGGGTAAATAATTATTTTTCATAACATATTTCAGGTAGGTACTCGTATATCTCCAAACTATGGCAACTTTGGCCAATGTTTTCTTGTTCCAATTTTTTTTAATGTTCTCAGTTAGGTCTTTTGACTTTTTAAAAACTTGAGTAGACTCATTATCTCCAACTTACATAAACAAACAATTTACACGTTTAAAATAATATTTTAATATAGCAAAAAGTAACATTTTCCTAACAACAAACTAAAAGCATGTTTTTGAAATTTTTATAGAAATTAAATATTTTTTTCTAAACAATTTCTTCAGCTAATCCCAACGAAATAGGCTCAAAAATTAAATTTCGAATTTAAAAATTTGAAGCAATTTGTGTTGAAAAATGGAGTAAATCAAACACACTAATCCAAAAATATAAATTTTGAAGCTAATTTTTGCTGTACAGAGAGGTACAGAAAGAAAAAACCAGAGACGTCACATTTTATACATGTATTTAGCAGTTTATAGTTTGAGTTTTGGTGAAATTGAGTGTCATACAAAAATTTTTTTCAGTAAATATGAAATATGAATTTATGCTCCTGTTTTGAAAACTGCGGTTGATGGAAAACATATATGGGATTAAGAACAATTTCCATAAATGTGGGGACCGAGCCAAAGGGTTCGCAAACTGTAAAAATCCGGGCAGACCGATAACTTGGATTAGAATCGGACAGAACGCTACCCTTCTCAAAACAGACAAAACATCACTCAGATACGACTCTGATTCCCATCTTTATGCAAATACGTTATAATCTACGAGCAATGCTTTATTGCAACGTGTAATTTAGTTTTTAAGTGCAAGTTAACTACTATAAGCGTCTCTTCGGAACCATAGTTAAAATATTTATCAAGAATTCTACTCTGTATATAGGTATAAAATTAATTGGTATTTGGTAACCGCCAATTTTTGAGAAATTGCTTTATTTGTAAAAGAAATAAATGTTTTAACTGAAACCTATTTTATATTTCTAAAAAATAGATCAGAAGTCTTAAAATTTGGAAGGAACATTAAAGACAGGTCAGAATCCATAAAATTTTAACTGTTGTTAAGACCATGGGTGATTTCCAAACGCGAAAACGTATTAGCAAGTTAACAGTAGAGGAGTATGGCGTATTGTGGCACCGACTTGCCGTTACCGAAGGCAACACCATTAACAGTAGCGATAATTAAATAGCTGCCATATACGTGCTCGTTAAAGTCAAGTAAAGAGTTGTCCTGATAAGGATAAAAGCAGGAAACACAAAGGAGCCAAGGGACGCGTGTGTTCTGATAAGACGACCAGCGGCAGATTAAGTCTCAACTACAACATCTCCGGTATATTGAGGAGGTCATCTGGAACGCAATAACAGGCGGCAACGCTAATTAATGGCCACCATATCAGGATATCATGCTCGACTCGTGCTTAAATGAAGGTAGCCATATGGTTTAGAGGATGTCGGCTGCGGCACTGCTTTCCTCCTCAATCAGCAGCCGACTTTATCGACACACACCATCTTCTGCCTTCCACGGTTAAAGTGTCGAATTTCCACCACGTCGTGTGAAAAAATCCAACAAATTGATTGGTGTTTTCCAAGTGTGAGAGAAGTGCGGACGTACATGGGCACCTTTATACTTTACCTTCATGACGTTATTACACTTTTCTCGATTTATATATGAAAACTCCTCCCCAAGCATAAACGCACGATCTTAACATTTGTGATTTATTTAATGATTTATTTACTTCAATTATTTATTAATGTTTGATTACATCGGCAATAACGAAAATTTTTAAATTGCTGATTGGACGTTTCCGGAAAATGGTCACCATTGGCAATGGCAATAATCCCATAACCACACAACGCGGAAAAAGGATTTTGATTTATTTTGTAATACGTGATCAACTTTAGAATAAGTGACGGGCAACCACGAGTGAAATGGTCGGTACTCGTATTATTGTTCAAACTTAATTCTTAATTTTATTATCTCTGTTGTTAGCCCTGCAATATGAATTTAACGGACTTTCAAAATTTAGGGTCATTGTTTTCACGAGAGCAATTGCAAATTTTAGCTCGAAGCTTGCAAATTTGTACATTTGTTATTTATCCACATTTTGACCATTTTAATTTGATAGGTGAATGAGATAATCACTTAAGCAGACCACAATCCCATAAAAAAATCTCGTCAAATGAACATTATAAATTCACTAAAGCCTTTAAACCCATGAATAATTTTTTGGTAATTATGGAAAACCGTTGCAAAATTGAATTTTGTACAAAATTATGTTTACATTTATTTCCATTAAACTGAAATAAATGAGAATAAAATTAAACAATTAACATTGTTGTACCTATACAGGGTCGCTAAAAAGTTAAATATTATAAAAACTCTTCATCAAAACTTGATATCTGCTTAAGATTATAAAAATTCTATCGTTTCAGATGTTTACCAAATTTCTATCTTCATTTGTTCTAATTGTTTTTAAATAGCAAGAACGGTCAAATGTAATATTTTTAAGAAGAGCATTTTTTTTTGTTTCTATGATGTAACACATGCATACCTTAATTTAATCGAAACTTAAAACAAAAAATTTCGAATTAATAAAATTTAAAAAACGTAAAATTTTGTTAGTCTTGGAAATTTTGTTAGCTCTTTGCTGCTTAGACATTGACCAAAAAATAAGTAAAAGTTAAAAATAGAAAAAAACACGTTTTAATTAAAAAAAATTAAACACGAAATATATAATTTTCATGCTACAAAAAATGTTTAAAATAATTTCCACTAACTTCGTGACTTTCTGTCGCCATGACCAACCGACATGAAAGTTTTTTTCCTTCAGTTTTACTTAAATGTACCACTGTTAAACTAATTATTGCACCCAAGTTTATTTTTTAGCTAATATACAGTGCGTTCAAAAAGTCTTTAGATCAACTCTTGCTGTGAAATTTTGAACGTATGTTGATTTCTTACGATTACCACATCACAGTAGCGCATTTGACATTTTAACCGAATAAAACGATAATCCATCAAAGATAATAAAAATATGTTAATCTGTCAATCGAATTTCCACAGCAAGAGTTGATCTAAAGACTTTTTGAACGCTCCGTACAAGTGACAGATCGCTAATAACAGTATTTTTAAAGGTAACTTGGTTTTACCTTTGGAGAAATCCAAAATTAAATTTTTGACTTATATTTTTTTCACATTTTAATAAAAATAAAAGTGGGTATTATGTTACACCACTGAATTCAGAAAAAAATAGTTGTTTAAAAATTAATTAACTTGATCCTTCGTGCCATTAAAAAAATTAAGTTAACCTTCTATTTTTATAATATAAAAAATTAAAATACTAACGATTTTACGTGATTTTACAGCTCGTGTGAACACAGTTTTTGTAAAATTTTTCTAAACATCAAAACTAAACGTTCTGAAACATTTGTTATTCAGTCAGCAACGCAAATAATCGTCAAAATATCGTCAAAAATCACTAAAATAAATGAAAAATACAGTGTTTTTGTCAAAAATAACTCGAAAAATTAGCGAATTTGACCGAGAATCGTGTCAGTTTTGTCTTTTCCAAGCGCTATATCTCATTTTTGAACTAAAATTTAGTTGTTTATTTTATTAAATTAGATAAAAAATATCATGTACTCCGTATTTTCCAGCGATTTAGTGTCTGTTTTTCAATCAAGTGCGAGAAACAAAACAACAATTTTTATATGGTTCTAATTTAATTCTAGTGTTGCATTCATTACTTTATTTTTGTGGCGAAAGCTTAAGTAAGAAACATCCGTCTTAATAACAGTTTTTAATCTTCAATAATAGCATGTATCCCATCAATTTCATCAATTCTGCAGCTACAAAGAGAGTATAAAAACTTTTTAGCGGCAAAATTTTAATAAAGCCGTGTGGTGTGAAAAAGGGGCTAATAACAGCCGGTGCCTAATTGTAAATGAGTTCAAAATGGTAGTTGATGCATAAAAGTGCTTTGTAAAAAGTCCTTCGGAATGCAGTCGAAGTAGCTGTTATATGCCGCATGTAGTTAATCGTCTTGGTGATATTAGGCAAAGAGGAGGACTGCGGTGGAGGAACGAAGGTGTGAGCGGCGCCCAGGATAATTACAGGCCCCGATCACCGCGATATGATGAATTAGTTGCTGTTACTGCCTCTCATCTCCACTTGAGAACGCTTTGCGCTTGAGATCACACCACACCGTATTAGAACCTTCGTTCTGGCTAATTCGTCCATTTCGAAATAATTCAAAATAAAAATGCGAGGGTTGCGGCTGCGTAAGAGCGGTGAATGGCGTTTACTGCCGCTTAAGTCGTCGACGGTTCCTAAGAATGAAAATCCAATAGGTTTTTGCTGATGTGAATCGTCTTAAATGTCTTTGGTGATGTATGGTAAGGCAATAATTTTATTTTATTGCACCGGTTTGTTATGCCGCTAATTTGTTTCGAAAAATAAAAGCCACGTTGCCACAGGCTAACTAACCGTCAGACGTCAAGCCCATCACTTATAGAACTGTTTTGCCCATAATACGAACCGCTTTCGTATTAAGATGCTGGTGCTAACTCGATGAGTTCGCCTTATTATAAATTTTGCTATTAAAAGATAATTAAACCGCGAGCTTTACGATTTACGAATTAGGTTTTTTAACGCACTATTGACCATTCGGTACCTTCTCTGTGCTCAAAAATAAATGTGAATCTTATTACAGACTTTGTTTTTTTGTTGGTTTAAATGTGATCCGTTGCTAATGCAATAAGGGCAGATTAATCTAGGGTGGGGATTCAAATAATAACTGCAATAAATATGCTCCGAGCTGATTGTTCATTAAAGGAGAGTTAGCCCGTATAAGTTGATACGAGCTGGCCGTATCGCCGAATCAGAACGGTGTGACCATAATGAATTATTAGACGGAGGTAATAGCCTTCCAAGTTTACACCTAAGTAATGATTTCGACACTAAACGTTAAAAGGGGCCGCTGGATGGATGGCCGACAATGGACTAATAGTTGGGAGTTCGACCTGGACCGATTATTTATGGGATACACGAAAACTAAACTCGGCCTGATAATTAGATGCTGAAACTAATTAACTGCTGGAACGGGTCGGAGGTGTGAAACAAAGAACCGACCGCCGGAGGATGTTCTGATTCTCCGACGTTCTTTATGATCTCGGCCGAAAGACGGGAACTATACTTTCGCCCAAAAATTTATTTTAGCACTTTATTATTTTGAAAGTTTATCAAATTCACCTTTTTAATGTGAATTTAAAGTGACGTCGAGACAAGAATGTAATAATATAGAAATTGAAAAATTCATTAAAGTAGCATTAAAATTTGTAAATGTTCAATCAAAAATGTTGGCTAATAACACCAAAATAAAAAAAACTTTCTGGTTATGAGAGTTACATAGTGTTGTTAAAAATTATTCGAGATCGGATTACTATACGAAGATTATGTCCAATTCGATCGTGTTTAATGCTAGAAGAATATAATACAAAAATAAAAAAAATTAAAATAATTACACGATTACACGATCGTAATTAGATGTATTTAAATTTAAAGAATTATAATTAATAATAATAATAATTAATAATAATTGTAATTAATTATTTTACTTTTCCAACTAAGAATATTTCATTAAATATTTTGCAGTTAGCAGTTTCCAGTTTGTTTTAATTTAAAAAAAAATACTATTTATTTTTCTAATTTTGAGCCAGCATCTGCCATCTCTCGACTAGCAACCACACTACGACGCGATCAAATGAAGCAGTCTATTCTCAGAACATATCAGTTCTGAGTTTGTAGTCTAGATAACGCACATATATATATGTGTATATATATATATATATATATATATATATATATATATATATATTTAAATATTTGAAAACAGGAAATATTTTTTTTCTAATAGGTAGGAGTACTTACGAGCACGACGACTGATTATCTATTTTTTAATAGATCCAGTATTCTTCTAATATCATTAACAAAAATAATAATGATAATATAACAATAATGAAACAAAGTTTTAGAAAAGTAGAATTAACTCTATTTTATTAAATGAAATTAAATTAAAACTGAGATTTTATTGATTTTAGAAAAACTATTGGTTGACTTATAGAAAGTCGAGAATTTTAGGACCAAATTGGTTGGTTACGTGGTCAATTAATCGAACTTTTGATTGATTAAATAAATTGTTTTTATATATTTTATTTTACACTTACGAATACAAAGATTGAATAAATATTATATTTCTTTGGTAAGAATTTTACCTCATATTAAGTCATAAAATACTAGCTTCGTAAAAAAGTTCATACATAATTATTATGCAAGTAAAAATGGGTTACAATTATACTCAACTGGCAATTACAATAGAAAATAATTTTGTACTTCCTACGGCTCATACATGAGACAAAATAAAAAAATAACTAATTATGCATATAGTCTTCCAACCGAATTAGCGAAGATTGACTAAAACAATAAATCATTGAAGAATGCTGTTGGGGTCAGATGATTAGTCTGCAGTAAAATGCAAAATAGGGTTTCTTCGGGTAAAGATGTTTATTGCTCAGATCGTCTCACTTTTCAAAACATAAATTGGACATAATAAAAACGAGGAATCTTAGGGAGTCCAGTTTAGTTCTGATTGGGTCGACGTAGTCCTGCTACGGTCATTTTGTGAAGTCGTCGTTGTTTTGTGGTACCAAGTGTGACATGTGCCCCATAAGGAATGTACAAAAACACCCACATAACTTTTAATCCCACCCTGTGACATATGGTGGAGGCGCCGTTGTAAAATATGGTGGATGCGCCGGGGTGATATATGGTGGAGGCGCCACTGTGACAATCTTCTATCTTAAGCTGCTTTGTTGTAAATGATAAATTACTTTAGTCAATCTTTACTATTTCGTTTGTAAGACTATAAATACTGGCGCAACACAAAAGTGTTACATATTAGTAAAAGTAGCTTTTTTATTTATGAATCTTAATATTAATTATTATATCATCATCAGAGTGTAGCTCTCTCATATTAAATGTCAGTCGAATAATAAAAACGTTAAAGCCTGCTTCCATTCTCCTCCTTGTTGGGCTCAACCATAATCACCAGATAGCCATCAACATCATCAATTTCCTTCGACACAAATTTGGCGGCAATGGTGTGGCGTCCAGTCCTCGGCGGTGTGAATTTAAACTGTGCTTTGGCCGTTTCTCTTGGAGGAACATTATTTTTAACCCTGACTTTAAGGCTCTTCTCGATACCTGGCCCTTCGATCGTAAACTCACCCTTTTTGTACGGCACGGGCAAAGGATTTTCTACGAAAATATCGGCAGTGACTTCCTTATTCTCGACTGGTTTGTCTTGCAAAACAATCTTAATATCAGGCTTGCGGACTCTAAAATCGTCCTGGGCGTAGTACTCAAACTTGGTGTCTTCAACCGTCGCCAGACAGGAAATTATAAAAGAACATTGGTCAACAACACGCTTGGCGTACTCGTTATAGGTCACATTCATTTTAACTTCGCACGTCGAGTCCGACTTAACCGTCATGTCGAAGTCTTCTTTTTTCACGTTTTCCCCGACTTTTCCACGGTATGTTACAACCTCAACTCGCAGAATGATTTTGACTTTGTAATCGGTGATCTTGTTCCTATTTTTCATGACTAGGGCAACGTCAAACGGCTGACCGATTTTAATATCGTCCCTTAGTTCGAAATTAAAGTGGATGTCGTTGAAGTCCTCGTTTAGGTAATAACGCGAGAACAAATTTTCCGATTGACGCAATGCTTTCAGCATTGTGTTTCTTTCCTCGGGAGATTTTTCCGGGTATTTGTACAAACTTGTGATGTCTTCGCGTTCGAACCTCCCTGGAGCTTTGGTGCTGATTTGCTTCCCAACCCCGTGCACATCCTTACGGAGGAGTTTCAACGGTTGCGTGGGCCCAGCGTATCTCCAAAACACCTAAACCAATTAAATAAATTATATAAAAGACGCCCACAGTACTTTAAACCTACACAATAATTAATTACGACAAATTAATTTACCTTGTCGGCGTTCACTTCGGCGTACAGAAAAGCCCCATCATAGGGCCGTAAAACCTCGCCTTGTTTGACGGCGAAGACCGAAGTGGGGCCCACTCTGTACATGTCCTCGCTCAATTCTTGAGGAGTGGCGTCGATGGCCTGCCAACCCGCGTAATCTCGCCCCAAATCAGGCCTCTGCATCCAAACTTCGTTCCAGACGTGGAAGTTCCAAATCGAGTCCGAGTTCAACTCTTCCATCACTGAACCTTTCTCATCGGTGAAGTAATCAACAGTCAGGGAGCTCTGAGTGTCGTGAGCTGAGGAATAGTTAGTCACAGTGCGAGCCGGAATCCCAATTGCACGACAAACTGGAAAAAACAATTAATAAAGTTGGTGGTACTTTGGGAACTGTACTTGTTGCCAAAACGCCGGAGAAGACCCAGCACTGGCCGTACTTGACCGGTCGTTTCTTCTTGTAGTATTTTTGCAAAATTTCCTTGCTCCCGATCCACTTGGTTGGCGGCGTTCCGCCACTGTGGTCCTCCGACCAGTTGCCCATGACAGCCCCCAAGTCATCGGCTGAGTTAACAGCAGCTGCCAAGGCTCTGGCCGTCCTGACAGGGTCGGCTCTGTACCCACACTTGACTTTGCCAACAATTCGAATCAAGTAGAGCGAACATTCGAGGATATCTTTCTCGAACTGGTCGTATTTCCAGATCACGGGCCGCATCCGGTTCGCTGTCCCTCTCCAAATGATTCCAACGTCGTTAAGAACCGTCTCATCCCTCCAGTCCTCCGACTTCATAAACACCTGGTCTTGCTTGCACCAGGGGTTGAACAAGAGGTAAATCCCCGTGTCCCAGCTGTAGCTGTAAGCACTGTCGTTGATGATTTTGGTGTCGACCTCCATGTGCCACTTCGCCACCACGGCGTCTGGAGCCGTGGTAATCTGGACCGTGATCGTGTTTTCGATTGCATTTTCCAGAACCACGTTCCAGTTCAAGTGGCGATCGGGCCGCCTCAGGAGGGGAACGGCCACCAAAGTGCCCTGGCCGTAGTTTGGTTTATCCTCGTCTGAAAAACTCAGTCACTCCTGGATGGGAGAAAACGCCCGTTACCGTCAACTGTGAAAATGAAGGAAATCCCGTCCTTCTCCTCCTTGTACGGCCGGCTGAGGGTGATATCAAGCCGGAAACTTTGACCTCTCCGCACCACAAGTTGCGGCTCGAACTGGCGGTTCATGAGTTCAAATTTTGATGTGTGATGAGAAATTCCATTGATGATAGTGCACGGGTCAATTTTTCGAATTATTAAAATGTCAGATTCCTCCTTCGAGTCGATAAATGGCACGCCGTCCGTTTCGTCTAAAGAAAAGTGTGATTAGGTGCGCGGCTATCGCATTTTTAATTTAATTTGGGAGCAGGTCAAGTGTTTGACCTCGAACGAGAGTGAAAATGCTGGAGTCACGCTGGAGGAATTTCACACCAGACATTCATTCACTATTTACATTATTTTCGGATTCGAATCGTTTCGTTTTCTGATAATTAGCATAAGTTATTACCGCGTCTGACATCATCATGACTCCAGGCTTTAAAAATATCTCGGACAACAATAAAATAAAAATGTTACTACCTAATAAGGAATTAAAGGCTGTTTTATTTTGATTTGATGTGCTGTTTATGCGTTTGTAAATAACAAACAATCAGAGAAAATTTATGAAAAATTGGCCACTTTAACTAATCCTGCCAAGGATGACTAAATGTAATTCTTATTCATGTGGCCGGGATTGATTCATTAACTTCGAGGATTATCTCCATCGTGGGTGCTGAAATTACATTACTAAGCTACAAAGAGAATTATCATGTGTTCACTTGATTTCAGGTGGTCAGTGCTGTAGAAGTTCACCTTGATTTCTTTTAATCGAATTCTCTTTATCTGTTTCATGTTTACATAATATTTACTTTACTGGATGTCACGTTTACTATAATAGGATGTTGTTACAGCTCATTAAATACAGATGCAGGTGTGTCTTCGAAGACACAGTCATTTTAAAAGCAAATAGGATTAACCTTCTTTAAAACAATTAACAGCGTTTGAAGTAATAAAAATTTTTGACTGGATATAATTATAACTTTGGAAAACCATTTAGACCAGCGCTCCTTGAGCTATTTTAAGTCCCATTTGGAATAAATTAGCATTGCGTAAACACAAATATTCGTAAAAGCCTTCATATGCCGTAAAATTTGAACGCTATTTTCGGAACAGGATGAAATTCTTTCCTTTCAGCAAGCAAACACGCCCTAAGTCGATTATTAATTTTAATTAGGTGCGGAAAAATTCTTTAAGTTTTTTATTTTTTTAGCGACTTACCTGCTTCTTTTGGCTTGGGTAAGGGTTGCAAGGCTGTGTCATGATTAGGGGTAAATTTTGCGCGGAAGCAAGGGATGCAATTGCACCAACGCGGACACCGCAGTTTCCCCATTTCACTTAATTATATATTGTGCACTGGTATTACGTTTAGTAACACTTATTGACAAAAATCTATCACAAGTAACATGTGGCTGGATTCAGTGTAGGATGAAAATGTTTAAACTCTCAACATGAGCCTGCGAAGTATTGGTGCATAGTGGGGATACCACACGATGAATCAGTTTATTTACTGATTATATTCGTAGTAAAATGCCAGAAATGTAACACTTATAAAATATGAATAAATATTGTTCCTAGAAGTGCTCAATATTGTCACTTTGATAAAAATAGAAATGCATTTTGGGATTATTAAAGGTGCGGCAAAAATGTAGTAGAAAATCAAGCGTTTATTTCTTAAAAAGGATTGGACGTTTGGGTTGCCCTACTTCGTAAATTTTTACTTCTTAGGTTGAACCTCGGATGAACGGGTTTTAATTTTTTTTATTATTTTTTTGATTTGGTTATAAAGCTTCAGAAATTATAATGCAAGATAAATACACATACATGAATAGTAAAGATGGTATGTAAGCTCAATTTTCATAAATAACAATGTACAAGTGAGCATTTAAAAGTATTAACACTTCATGTTTACAAAAACAAAACTATTTGTTATTGCGAAACATTCCTTGCTTGTTTATTGCTTATGCTTGAAGCGTGCCCATTGTATAAATAATACAACTTAGATTTAAATATTTAAAAGTGAGAACAGAGGACTTTGGAAAAATAAGATATTAAAAATTCTTACTTTAATTAAAAAACAAACAATCTATAAAAGAACAGTAACTTTGCTTGTGCCCGAAATGCCTTGCATTTGCCTGGAGTTGAAATTAACAACAATTCTTCTTTCCCCAGGCCGCTTGGCTTTAAATGAATCGCTTATGTTGACAGTTTCTTTAGGCTGAACATCCCTGAATTGGACTGTTTTGGGTTTTTGTAAACCTTCAATTGTGTAAATGCAATCGGTTAAAGGAAGATCCAAAGGATTTTGAAAACTAAAAAGTGCGAATGAAAAAACCAACATTGTGTTGTTATTTATACAACTTACCTCAAACTAACACTGCAATCTTCTCCCACCTTGCATGCATCAGCTATTTCCACAGTTATCTCCGGCTTGATCAAGGTAAAATCATCTTCTTCGCTCCAGGTTTGTTTGGTTTCTTTCACGTTAGCAATCGCGTAGATTTTGATCAAGCCATGGTCGACCAATTTGTCCAAATATTCCTCCGGTGTTATCGTAATTTTCAAAGTTTCTTTTTGATTAGAGTCCAAGGTGAAGGTTTGTTGCAGACGTTTAACTTGACTTGCCGTAACTCCGGTATAAAAAATTGAGCTTGCGGAGAGAACGGCACTAATAGTGCGTGTCTCGCCAGAGCGATTTTCCATCTCAACTCTCACTTCAAAATTTTCGCCAAAAGGAATTGAATCAATATCAACTAAATCAAAAAACACATCTTCCTGAACTTCACTTGGAAAGTCGTAAAGATGCTGCGCTTTGGGAACGCCTTTCACAGCGTTGTACACAGCTAGTCTTTCCGCTTCCGTCCCTTCGAGATTTTTATAAAAAGAGGTGATGTTCCACATGTCGGAGTCTCCTTTTTCGTCGGTTAGATCACTGCGTTTGGTAACGATTTTGCGTCCGACACTTCAATCAAAAATTAAATTAAGCTAACAACAGAATTGTTCTTACTGGTATTGGTTGATTTTCAACCGGGAAAAGCCCCAATCGGAGTTTTGGTCTTCCTGGAAGTGAATTATATCGGCGTTCACTTCCGAAAACACGAACGGAGTGTCGTACAAATACCCAACCAGGCCTTTACGGACCGCCTCCACTGACGCAGGCCCGCACCTGAAAATCCTGTCGCTTTGCTCTTGCGGCGTTGCGTCGATGATTTGCCAGCCACCGTAACCCGGAGGCAGGTCAGGTCGCGTCATCCAGACGTCGTTCCAGACGTGGAAGTTCCAGCAAGAATCGTTGCAGTCGCCCTCAGGGCCGTTCTCAATCTTGTTCCCGAACAAGTCGAAGTACTTGTCAACGGTTAGGGAACAGTTCGTGTCGTGGGCAGAAACGTAATTCGTGACTGAACGACAGGGGATTCCCAGAGCGCGGCAAACGGAAACGGTTGCGGCTGAGAAGACCCAGCACTGGCCGTATTTCATTGGAGTTCCGCCTGTTCGGAGGTACTGGTCCAGGATGGCCACGGAACCGGTCCAGGCGTGGGGAGAAGTACCGTCACTGTAGTTTCCGTCCCATCTGCCTTCCAGGAGGCCGTCATCGTCCACTGAATTTATCTAAAATAAATTCGAGTTAATTAATATTTTTTGAAAAGTTTGTTGATGTACCACTGCTGAAATGGCTCTGGTCACCAGAACAGGAGAGCCTCTATCAGCAGGAGCCAATCCTGACTTGTCCAGCAGTAGCACTGCTGCTGGTAGTACAATATCGTCAAACTGTCCAAAAATCCAGTGTCTTCCGACCGGTTTTTTGAACGTACCGCACCAAATTTTCCCATTTTCGTTGAGTATGTATTCTTGTTTTTCCTTTTCATCTGGCATGTAGACACCATCGTCTTCGCACCAAGGGTTGAAGAGAATGTAAATGTCATCTTCGACCTGAAATTTTGTTTTTTTATGACTAATATATTGAAAATTTTGAGTACTTTATGATCGTAGCGCTTGTCCCGTTGGCCCGAAATATTGGTTTGGATTGAGCATTTCCAGATTCCGACTTGGGCATTTGGCGGGATGTGAACTTGTAACATTACAATATTCCCGTCGATTCTGGTGACACAAGACGACCACATGTGGGTATTTTTTGGCAAGACTTTTTGTCTTGCCAGAATTGGCAAAATTGCTCTTGTTCCTCTAATAACGTTAGGCTTAGGTCCTGCAATTTTATGCAAATTGGTAGCAATTATTATTCCTTCAACAGTGCGACCTTGAGATGAACAGATACCAAAATCCAAAATTTACATCACATTAAATTTAATTACGTTATCCATCATCACATTGTAAACAACATTATAAATCGTTTTTTTTTCATAAATGACCATTCACAGGAACTCACCAAATCCGAATCTAACTCGAACAACATCGTTTATTTCGTCAAAATCCCGGTTAAATCGTATTGCGAAGAAAAAGTTGCACCCTCTTCTCAGTATCGGTGTTGGAAAATCAGGGTTGTTGACTAAGTCGTACTCTGCGGTGTGATTTTCCCTGGCGTTGTCTTTGGGGTAAAATTCAGTCGACTGAACTTCAATCGGTTCCATTTTGTTACTGCGTTAAAAATTGGGCCACCGGTAAAAGTTGGCACAGGATTGATGGCAAGTGCTTTGCCAGATTATTCTGTTCAAAGTGTTTATCATCGAATCAGACTAACATTAATGCACCAAGTGCCACGAAAAAATACAATTTTGATTTTGAGTAGAGTGTTTTATTATTTTTTCTTTAATAAAGGTAAATAATTAAAAAATACAAGGTAGGTAGAATAATGTAAGCCTGATGAATCATTTGTTATTAATCATTACCTGAAGAGAATGATTGTAGGTATACAAATTCTTTAAATAACTATTTATTTTTTTTAATTAAATTAGCTGTAATATAAATTCTCAACTTGGAACTTTTATAATCAGTAATTGAGAAAAAGAAGTACATAGTTTATAGATAGTTAATGTAAAAGTTAGTTTCATACGTATAAAAAATAGAACTAGATTTCTGTCAACTGAAGAAGAAATTCCCAACAAAACTGAGAAAGTTAAAGAATTAATAAGTTGTTTTTTTAATTTATATTTTCACTATTTATTTTTGGAAGCAACATAAAAAAATAAAAAATTACCTGTCAGGTATTCAACTGTTAAAAGCCTGTGAATATCCAGTTAGTTGCACTTTACACCAATGAAATACGAATAATACTGATGTTTCTTAAGACGGGAGATTCTATTTATGCGTGACTGCATTAGCAAAACCCTCCCGGCAGAATATGTCAGATGAAAAGCAATAAACAATTATTTTGAAGAAAAAAAAACATTTTAAATTCAAATTTGTATGATTTAATTATTTTTTGGACGCTTTTAGAATAAGAAAAACGTTGTAATCTATACTCGAAAAGCTTAAAATAACTGTTTTGTAATAAATAATAATTATTAAAATTGACCTTTTCAATTGCTTTACTATACTCGTAGTTCAAATTTCATTTATTTTGTTATGGTTTCTTAGACAGATTTGAATCAATTTAACCATTATTAAGTATATAAAGGTTATCTTAATTTTTTTTAACGATAAAAATATGTTTTAAGTCACATCAGAGCAACTGTTGTATTCAACTAATTAGAAGTTCTAAGAATTATAAAAATTTTGATAAATTGTATTAGTCTGCGCTAATTAAATGTCGTAACTAATTCCACTATAATTTTAATAAATTAAACTAGATATAGTATTTATTAATCATGTAGTATTAAATTATTGCCATCTTTTTTTATTTAAATACATTTCCAAATAAAGAATATAAATTGTTAAAGTATTTTATAAATGGTGAAAAATTGTGACCTAGTTTTACGATTAATATCTACCGAATAATTAATTTTCTTGGAAAACCAAGTATTACACATTTTTTCTTCTTCAAGTGTATTTAACTGGAAAAACCAAATAACGCAAGAATTAAGTATGTCATTGCCAATATATAGATATCGTTACTCATCAAGTCATCATTCATCAACCACCAATTTGCCCGGTATCTTTTGATGAAATCTGAAGAATTAAATTAAAAAATAGTAGAAGAAAATGTTTTCTCGAGCAAATTTGCGGATTTTTGAACTAAAAATATTTGCGTTTTACGTGAATTATTGCAATTATATAGTTTGTAATGTTGGTTTAGTTAAAAAATTTGTGTTAAAATATCTGCAAAACACGGTCAGTACCTGGGGCCTCGTGGCCCAGTGGTATAAGCACCACTTACAACGGGGGAGGTCGGGGGTTCGAACCCGGATCAGGTGTAACAATTTTTCTATGAAAAAAAGTGTAGAAAAGGTAAGGAAACAACACGTAAACAAAAATAAGAGATTGAGAGAACACATAGGCGTATAAAAGTAAAGCGGAGCTTAAAACTGAGAGAAATAAAAAAATAATGCGGCAAAAATGTAAAAGAACGTAAAGGCGCCAAATTGTAAACGTACTTTTTGTTTTGAGAGAAAAAGAAATGAACGTAAAGGTTACTTTTATTTGTTTATAACATAAACTGCAGAGGAAATCGATGTACAAAATTAAGGAAATTACACGTTTTAAAGAAAACAGAGAAAATTAAACAAAATCAGGATTTTTTTAATATTCTCATAATGGCCGTTTTTTTTGTTTCCGTTACCTTTTTTGGCAGTTCGGTCATTGCCCTAGCATTTTCAAATTACCCACACAGTCGTCGTCATGACAACCTAATTGTTTGTATTCAAAGTTGACAGGTAAACAAATAAAAAATTCGACCAAAAACCACAAGACGTAATTTTTGTGATGTTAATGATGGTAGTTTTAGAAGTTTTTACAAAGAATATAAAAATTTCTTATAAAAGTACTCTTCTATCAAAAGCATCGGTGCTAGCCCTAATTTTTGGGGTCTTATCGCTTGTGTTACCATTTATTTTTGCATACAAAAGCAAGGGTAAGAAATTAATTTTAATAAATTAGATAGTTCTGATAGCAAATTTTCAGGCTTGTGGTTAAAAAGAGACACTTTTTATGAACAACCGGATGTAAAATTTCGAGGAGAATACATTTTTGTTGCTACTACGAATAATTACAATAAGTCTGTTATAACGTGTAGTAATTTACCCCACTTTGATAATGTATTGCGGCCTTTAGATACTTGTTCAGTCATCAAGGTTTTTTTTTTCAGTTTTGTAACTATTAATTTACATATTGTGCCTTTTAGGTTCGTGAAACTGACAGAAATTTTGATGGTAAAACAGAAGAATTAGATTTGTCTCTCCAAGTTAATCTTCCAGTTAATACTCACCTCACGTCTTTTTGCATAATCATTCCATTTAATTATAAATTACAAGTAAGAAATTCGAATGTGTTCTTTTTTCTATATTTCTGTTTTTTTCCAATAGGTTTGTCCTCTTGAAATGCAGACTGCCATTATTTTTCAAGAATTGTTACCATTTTATATATCGAAGTATTCATTGGTGGCTAATGTGGTTGTGACCCAAACTAGCCCCTTAATTTGCCACAGAAAAAACACCAATACGTTATTTAATTATCCTGTGATTGTGGATAATGGGGATTTAAATAACTATGACATAAATACCATTATCACAAACTTTTCAAAGAGAAACAGTATAAGTTAAAGAATCTACAAAGCAATAACTAACATATTTTTTCAGTATCCACATCATTGAGAGACGTCTATAAAAGTTTTTCTCCTGGAAAAACTCAAAATTTCGTATTAAACTTAAATATAGAATTTCCAGAAGACAGGATATACTACAAGCCGGGCTTTTGGCAAGTACTGAAGTGGGCCTGGATCCAGTACCTCTCACTTTACATAATAATCTCATGGATAATTGCAAAAATAAAGCACTATATTTTTAGCAGGAGATTAATACTGTTTTTTGAAGAAAATCCGGTGAAGAAAAAACAATAAAAATTTAACAAACTTTATTATCATCGTTTTATTTACAACGTCAAGTCTAGTGGCTCTGAAGACGAACTAGAAGACGAAACTGCGTTCCTGTTGTCTTCCAGAACAATTGCTGTTTGTAGGAGATCGTCCACTTGAACCAGGGTGGTGAAACCTAAATGCACCAAGCCAAGTATAGGCGCCAAATTCAAAATCGACTGTAGTTCGGCTTGCTATCGCAGATGTCGCACACACGTATAGTCAATTTTAGCGAAGCTACCTATAATATCGGCAGAAATTAACAGTGGACCTGTGACAGTTGCCATTGTGTAAATCGCCATTTTGTGCTTGGTTTGTTTGGTGTTCGCCCTCGGCTTTGTTTTATGTGAAATTAGTACTGTTTTGTGGTTTTTTTCGTGTGTGTGCTTTTTTGAACTTTTTTATTGTGGGAATATAAATAATTTGATGGATCAATCATTAGTTTATAGTTATCGTATCGTGTATATTGACTAGTGATAATAAATTTTTATTACAAGTTTATTGTCTTTATTTATTCTCATATTTTATTTTTCGTATTCTTTGTAAATATTCAGCAACAATAGTTGTCTAACATCAGAAAGTGTTATTAGCAACTATTGTTGTGAATATTTACAAACAATACGAAAAATGCAATCAAACTTTAAAAGAAAAGTAACTACGGGCAATTCAAATCGCCCGCCGATAACGCTTAGTACGCGCTGGCAACAATAGATGTGCTAGTGACACTTTCGCTCTATCCGGACAAGGACAGATGCGTTTCTGTAAAACCTGTTATTCTGTGCACTTGAACAAATAAGTACCGATATTCATATTTCCCCGAATCATTCTAAAAAAAAGTAATAAAAAACTGACAGGATGGCTTACAATTGCAAAACGCACCTCCACCATCTCCAGTTGCACAGTCCCTTGGTGGAAACTCCCTTTTAAATAAAACTTCATCCTCAAACACTGCCTTCCATCTCTGTTATAAATCACATGACTGACATGTTGTCGTCTCCTCCTCGTTGTTTCGGCCCCAAAGGCCGTAATCGGAAGTCCGAGTTTATCCTGGATTCGGGGATCAGCCTTACACCTCTCAACTGCCTTAGAATACACATTATTGGGGCTTTTACTCGAGAACAACTCATTGAAAACTGCATAAAACAGTGAGCCTGTCACCCCCACGCCCAGCAAGATTATGCCTAAATAGGAAGCAGTCTTTGTCGTTTCTTTCACTTTTTCGCCTAGTTTTACATTAGTATCAACCTCGCTCCTCACTGTTTTGCTGAGGGCCTGTCGGCTTTTGCCGCGCTTGATTTGGTTGGATATGGGGTTGTAAAACAGCAATAACCGGCACCTACATACTGGGTTAACGAGCCGGGACGTGATCATCTTGCTGCAATAAATCTATTGCGTAAAAGAGCAGAAATAATTATTTTTATACCTTTTTCAATGACATGAAGCATAACCTATCCACACCGATGACATATGTGTCTACGGTTACGCGATAAAAAATTGGAAAAAAAAGTTAATGTGCGCCTTAGGTCACAAATTGTCTAATTGGGAAAAAAAACTAGCGATTGTGGCAATTGCAAAAACTGCCGATTTGTGTCAAAAGAGGGGTCGTTTTTTATTTGTAATTAAATTTGGGGCGCGCCGGCGCGTCACCTTCGCCACCGTAGCCCATTTAACTTGACATTTTTAGTTGACATTTGACAGTTGAGTGAACACAGTGGTAATAAAGATGGGCAACAGCAAATAAAAAGGCATTTGCTTGTTGTTAAGTAGTTAGAAGCATGGATTGGGTGATATCGGACGAGTTGTCCCTGACGGTGGGAACAGTGGTCGGCTGGGTCAGCGCTGGTGCTATGATTATAGGAGGTGTCATCCCCTACATCCCCCAGTACAGACAAATCAGAAAGACACAAGATGCTGAGGGCTTTTCGCTGCTAGTTTGCTTGGCCCTTCTGGTGGCCAACACCTTACGTATCATGTTTTGGTAAGAGCTGCTCTGCTCTGAGTAAAGTCATACTTGAATCTTGGGCTTTTAGGTTCGGCAGACACTTTGAGTACCCCCTTTTGATCCAAAGCATAATCATGAACGTCACAATGTTCATTATGATACACTTATGTGTTCGTGTGAGGAATAGGAATCAGCTTATGCAAGCCAGACAGCGGATATTTACAGGTATGGATTTTTGCAGGGGTTATTTTTAGAAAAACAATCAATATCCAAATAAATCTGAGATAATTGGCTCCTCAATGTTACAGAAATGCGATTTATGGTAAATGATTATTTTTTTATCCTGTTTTGCGCACACCTGTATTTTTAATTTTTACTATTAGCGTTACAAAATTCGAATAATAAATTTTTATTTTTGACAGCTAAACCCAGTGAAGTCGTCAGATTGTTAAAATCTAAGCCTCCCCGCTCTTCTCACAATATTTGTGGTAATTGCTTGCACGCCTCGCTTTTGCTTTCAGTACTAACAACGATTTAAAGTACTGCCAAGTTAGCACAAGTTTTTTTGTTAACTCTAGCAGTTAGCGTTATCAAAGACCCTTCTTCAGCAGTAATTAGAGTTTGTTGGCATTACTTTAGTCAGCATGATAAATCTTTTCTATTTCTATCATTGAACCCATATTTAACATGGATTTCTATTTCTTATCTCTACTAAGGTCATTAGAGTCAAATTATTTAATCAGAGAATAAATAAAAGTAGTACTATCTTCGCTTCTAATACTCTTATCGAATTTGACGACCCACGTTTTGTTACATTATTTTATTCATTGACGCCAAATGTTACGTAATGAATGGTAGGTGTGTAAGTCATTTTTTATTTAGTTTGAAGCCTATTATAAACAAAACTTAGATAATAGTTACGTATCCTCGAAATTTGTAATCTCTTAATTCAATTGTTGCATTGTTACGACGAAATCGCGATTAATTTTAAAACTGCCTACCAATATTTATTTCGCCAAATTAGTTTCGTTATTACGGCTTTTTGTGGTTTAAAACAAATTGTCTCGACTTGTACTCCAAGAATAAAGTTTCAAAAATAATTGGAAATACGGACTTTAAATGCTGTACGATTTGGAGCGACTTGTTAGCTATTATTTTACAAAACTTGTCAAGGTTTTTATTTCCTACAAATAGATTTTTTTTTAAATACATAATTGTATTTTTTGTTAAGAATAATATGAGTTAAAAGCAAATTTGCACTTGAATGAACTGTTGATGAAATTTATTAATTTATTCGCAGGAAATGATAACTTCTGGACATTGAAAAGGCTATTTATACTTATTTTCTTGCGATATCACAGTTATAACAACACTGAGTTTCGATTTTATTAGAAAATGAAATTTTCTCTTTCAGCAACTCAAACGATAATTAAATTGAAATTTTTTGTTAAGCATATATTTTGATTTTGTGTTTTTTTTTTTCAATAAATTCAATTCAGTTAATGTAATGTTTGCAAAGGCGGTTTTATTTATGCGGGAAAACCACGTGCGCCAAATTAAATCAATAACAATAATTCACGTTGAACCTTTCGTTGCGCAACGAATTCGGTGAATTATTCGGAATCCTAAATATTTGAAATAGGCTTCAAACGTGTCAAAAGCGCATGTTAATCATTGAAATGTTCCATGAAAGTGTGGCGAAACAAGGAGGTTTTTTTTCAGATTTCGATATTAAGTACTTTTGGAACTGGAACGATTTCCAGTCGTACATAGACTGCATGTTGGTATTTACAATAGCGACGTCAATTCTAATGTACGTTTTCATCGACAAGATAATTTTCGTGGAGCTGATGGGCTTCCTGGCGGTGTTTACCGAAGCCATGTTAGGTACGCCTCAGTTAGTAAAAAATTTCAAAAGTAAATCGACTGAAGGGATGAGGTGAGTGCCTGATTTGCTGTTAATTGGTTGATTCATTTCTGAATTGCAGTGTCAGTATGGTGATAATGTGGACGTGTGGTGATATTTTTAAAACTTTGTATTTTTTACTGCGTGAGGCGCCGATCCAGTTCTGGATCTGCGGATCAGTGCAGGTGGCTGTGGACGTGTTGATTTTGTTACAAGTTTACATTTATCGGGGAAATACCGAACCGCAGCGCGACAGAGCGCACCGAGGAGATTGAGTGGTTATCATATGGACTCATGAGGACGGAACTGACCAAAGCAAGGACGTTAAAGTTAACGAAGAGTTGCACGAATGCGTGAATAACAAGAACGGCAGCAATAGTCTCGACGATCTGTCAAACGTTGTGAGTTCACACAATGAGAAGACTTCGAATAATAGTGATAGGTGTACAGTACATTCCGAAAAACAGTTAAATAAGCACGTTGTTAATGCCGATATACACAACGAGAGTCAAGTTAGGGTAGATGATAATGAAACTGATGGCAACGCAAGTAAATGTAATGGCGTTACCAAAAATCGGGCTTCGCATTTTTCATACAAGAAGCACACGAAGCATAAAGTTAGTATGCTAATTCATAGACATACGTTATGACGTATGCTTTTACACGTTTTGTAGGCCAACAAATTTGAACGCGTTTTATATCGTGTTTTTACCTTGGAAAGGAAATTTATTGTTTCTTGTAAACAAACATAATCAATGCTAGATTTTAAGCGAAATAAACGGAAAAAATCAGACAAATGCTTATTTTGTCAATATTATAATCAAGATTGTTATTATTGTGTTTTGTGTATGCTCATACTATTGCAATAACTGAACCCAATTAATTCGAAAATAAAATTTATTTTACTTGGTTGAACCTAGTTCTTGTACAGAAAGTTTTATTTTTTGTAAAAAATGTATATTGTGCACGTAATTATTTCATCGATAAAATAAATAAAAAAATGTTTATTCCTGCACACTCAAAATGTACAAAGATAATCTATGAAAGAATTTTAATTAAAAGACTCATTTTTTATTATAAATCCTCTTTGTGTCATAACATTTTCGTTTGTGAGTCGAACACCACAGGTTAAAAATTTTTTTACTTGAAAGTGGAACAAGTTTTACGTTATTTATACAGGCTGTTCTTTTTATTTATCGTGTTCCTGCAAATTTAATGAAATTTTGTTAAATGCTTAGGGCCGGTTTAGGAAAGCTGAATTAAAATTTAATTCGCTGTTAAAAGTTAATTCGCCATGTAATCAGTTAATCAGAACTTTAATTGCAATTAACGTCAGGACGCTTCTGTAAACTACTTGTTTATTCATTTAGTAGTACCTGAGTTTTGGGACAACCTGTTAATTTTTTTATAAATATAATTCATTTCTTTTTTATGATATATCATTGTGGCAATAACTTGTAGGTATATCCATATTTGTATTTTTTGGTTGCAACCGAATATTTTATTTGACTTCATTATAAAAAATATGTTCGTCATTATTTATTACTCCATACTGCTGTGATTTTACGTGCTGCTAGTCTTTCTACAAATGCAACATAAAACTATAATTTATGTTGATAATTGCTTCCTAAATAATTTTTGTTTGTGACGCCTATACAGGGTTTATAAATGTTCTTACAACACGTTAAGTACGGAATTTTTTGCATTGAGAAAAAACTCGTACAGCAAATAACAAACATGATCACCGACATTTGTAAACAACCTGTATATTGTTAATTTGATTTATCCACTAGTTGAGTGTTCGAAATAAGTCATGCTTTTAGTATATTAAGCTTTATTTATTATAAATGCCTTCGTATAAGAAGTTTCAAGTGCTTCCTTTCGCCAAAAAATAATTACTTCTAGTTTAGTAACATAATCTGGAAATGACATTTCGTACATTAATTTGTACCTTTGTGTATTTTATATACCTTATTAATATAAGGTGAGTCCTCTAAAAGTATATTTTTACTGCTAATTTTCACAATTTTTTATTGTATCGATTGTTGTTAATTTAGAGAAATTTTAAATAAATTCAGAAGCTTAGAAAAGAGTTAATTATTCTGAGAGAATCGTAATTTTTGAGATAGATTTTTAATTAGTTTTGTCGCAACTGGAAGTATTTATTTTTTTGGTGGAAGGTAACATTTGGAATATCTGGTATGTAGTTGATATTTTTTGTTCAGTTTGTGCTCTCTCATAATAGTCTTTATTAAATTATTTTCTTAATTTCAAGCTGAATGCTTTTAGTTCATAGTAGAGAATACTAGTATAGTGCAATTAGTGAAACAAAGAATAGTTGGATACCATTTTTTTGGATTTTTTTTCTTTTACTTTTGATCATTTACGAATGCGGCGATTTTGAAGTTCAAAGTCCATTAATTTCGAAACACATTTTTATAATCACTTTCCCAGTAATGTTATTGTAATGCTTTTCTAATTATCCCAACATATGGTGTTGTAATTTAAAGCGTTTTATTAAAGAGATAGTCTTACATTGTCACCGCATGTAGTAAACAGAAACCTTCAAACTTTAGCTTCTAAACAGCATTGCGGTAAAATTACGAACGCTTTTGTGCAAGTTTTACCAACCGCAAAAGTATTAAAATTGTTGAACTGTTAAAAAATTCTTGTCAAAGATAATTTAAGACTAATTGCACTAAACTGTGTTAAGTAGATCGGAGTTTTAATGTAACATTCCAACTAATAACGAGACAGTACCTACTTTGTTTTCCGCTGTACCAAGCTGTGTAATGTATAAAACTGTTAGTAGCGTCTACGCCAAATTACGTCTTCTGTTTTCGAAAAATTGTAATTTTTATACCTTGTAAATAAAATAAATTATATTTGACAAAAGTGCATTTTTATTGACCAGTCGAAATGACGTCACCCAAATCTGCGAACCACTTCGCCCACTCAAGCATCGCATCGATATTAAGAAATCACAAACACAAAAATGCGCCTTCCAGGGGCTGCAAACACCCACACCCACACCAACTCAATTATCAAAGTGCTGCATGCAAACTTAACACTGGCGACGCCAACAAATGTGTCGTTTCCAATTGTAATAAAGCCGTTAATGTCCGCAAAGTGTGCTTAACGTAATCAGCAAGCCCAGCTGACGAGGCTGTCTTTTGAGCCATCTTGGACGCCGGTTTTGTGAGGCGCCGGCCATCGATCCGACTTAGTGCGCCAAATCAAGTGGCCTGTGCATCATCGCTGCCAGTTTATCAGCAAGGGTCAGCTAGAGCCTGTACCAACATCTTGCTTATCTCAGTTTTATCAATGGAGAAGTGGACTGTTTTGGGTAAGTACGCTCATTTTGTAGACGTGAAATTTAAGGGAAAATATCGGCGCCGCCCCTTCTTTCACACTTTTCCACCGACAAAGCTCGTAATTTTTGGCACGTAATAAAAAGAGCGCAGAAAATTTGAAAATATTTGAACCCCACTTACCCAAAATACGACAATTTTTTAACGCCACATTTTTTTTTGTGCGAAATTTGTCAACTGTTCTAAATACCCCACAAGTGTTAGTTAATTACACTTTGGCAAGATTTTATACCTGGAATCTATTTATAATCTAGTTCTAAAAATTTAAACTTGAATCAATATATTTTTTTCTTACTTGCTTTGCTAAAAAACGTGCACTTAAAACTACGAATTTTGAGTTTAATTGCACTGATTGGTCCGATTTCGGTGGCGATTAAGTAGTGTGTGTCCTTGGTCATTTATTTTTTAGCGGGCTGTTTGTTATTCCATTCAGGTTTCAACAATTTTTATCGCCTAAATATTGAGATCAATAAATCGTACAGGTACGATCCCATCATTCATTCCGAACTAGCAGTAATTATTTGCGATTAGTTTATTCACAAAAGTGCAAATGTGCGGGTACTAAAGAGTCGTAAGGTTATTCAGAGCATGTGTAGAATTCCGCTTTCATTATGATAAAAATCGGGAATAGGACAATCGATATTTCATGCTATTTTTTAGTTGCTGAAATTTGAATCGTGTTTTTCGTCTTATTGATAAGTGGGACAATAACTCATTGAGTCGCCTATAAATAAATTAAAGATAATGTTAATGAATCCAATTCTTTGAGTTATCTTTGAGACTTTGAAACGTCGGATGGGTGGAACCCAATTTATCACAAAGGGATGTTGGTGATGACACAGATGGACGTTTGCACAACAAAAACAATTTCTTATGCGCTGTCAACGCAACTAAACGAAATTTTCCGTTGTGGCCGCTTCATTTATTATTGTTTTATATTCGTTGATCACTGCATATTATCACGTACTTTTGAGAAAGGTCGCTTCTAAATTCAGCAAGTGCACTTGCAAATTTTATGTGCTTGTTTTACCTGTCCAGGTGTGTCTGCGTGTCATCAATCAAATGTTGCTAAAATTAGCAAACAATGATTTATTTTTTTTGCAAAACGGTTTTAGTTTTCTGACTATGACGTGGTGCTAAACGCTGTGATTAGGATCTACTAATGCAAATTCATGGTAATTTGCTAAAATCCTTCACCTTGGAGGATGTTTTAGTTTAGACTGATTTCCACAGCTAATTTATCGAATGTAGTTGGAAGTAGAACGCGATTAATAATTTGATTTTCGTTCAAGGAAATAATCTGTGACTGGGTTACATTCGTTGACTAAACATTTCATCCATTTGTTCACAAAGTCACTCAGAAAAGGAAATTAAATTTTACATTACCTCTTTTATGTATAAAAGCCCTAATTTAATTTTTAATAATAACAAGCATTTTTGCGCTCTAGCATTTTATTTCCAGTTGTCATGATATGGAAGATAATCCAAATACATATTCAGCTTGTCCTCATCTAATGTAAATTTCGACTGACGGCTAAAACAATTTATTTTCTCGGGAAAATATGCTATACTAAATTAAATGGAAAAGTTGTTTACGTGTTTCGTATATAAAAGCAAGAAAAAAACGAGGATATGTTAAAAGATTGCTAGAAGCTCGCCTGTAAGTGATTTGTAAGCAGGAATAAACTTCTATTTCTGTATACCAAACTTATAACTACGTTATTGATTGTGACATTATTAATTCACAAAGTTTAGAACAGATTAGGTCATGATTGTTTTATCAAATTTCAGTTTGCCTTTCGTAACAATATTTGTGTACGAGAATCACTAAAATTGCAAAGCGTCACGAGACGTTTTAAATCAAACATCAGCTCATTGCATGTGAATTTATTCAGAAATGAATTAATTAAAATTATATATTTTTTTGGTTTTGAGAGTAATTCTAAAACAACTATCTTAAATGATGTTTTGGGCAAGAAGTACGTGACAAAATGTTTGGTTGTTCCAAAATTATGTTCACTTGAATTTTTAATTTTTATTTATATTAAAAGGAAAGTACATAAATAAGGCCCGCGACATTTTTAACGTATTTTGCATAAAACCTTTAAGCATCTTTTTTTTTAAATAACCTAAGAAATAATATGTTTTGTGCAGCGATTTAATTACTTAATTAATTTTCATTATAGGAAATCGTAGAAAAATTTAAAAAAATACATGCGAGAGAAAAATATTCCGTATTTGATAGCAAACACTGAATTTTGTGTGAAGTTTTTGAGATTCAGTAAAAATCGAGGTAAAAATATACTTTTACTAGACTCAAGTGTATTCATAAATTAATTAATTTTGCTTTACTGTTTTATCATTAATTTTACATTAGGTTATAAAACTTTGGTTTCTAAAACCGAATTTCGAACTTTTCATCCTAATATTGCGAATAATGTAAACAGTCATATTCCTATGTAAGTATGACTAATTTATCTAAACAAGTAGTTTAATGTATATTATTGTTATTAGACCTCGTTTACTAATGAATTGTTGTCATAAAACGAAATACATTGTTTTATCTCCAAAAAAAGTTTAAACGGTGAAACATTTTATTTACAAACCATACTTGTGACCACGTATTATTACAAAAGTTAATGAATAAAATATAGGTGAGTCTTAAAAACTTAGAAAATTAATATTATTGTTGATAGCATCGCTTGAAAGTTGGCGTAAATGTAGGTGATTGTAAACCTTTTTTATTTCTGCATTTATTTTCAGTCGATATACAATATTTTAAAACACAAGAACTGTGTTATTTTACTTTACTTATGTTTTAAATAAATGTAGAGTTCTACATTGAAAGAGAAATGGGACCGTAATTTCATTTTATGATTCGCAAGCTTATAATTCCGACTCTTGGACTTGAATCTCTCGTTGACGAACACCATATTCTGACCTGACCTGTAACCTTTTAAGTTAACTTAATAACCCTCGCACGGCGTAACTTTGTAAAATCATTTACAATTTTAAACAAACGCTTATTTTCCGCTCCAATAAATTATTGTAAAAAATATCTGCACTAATTTATTCACAGACATGCGAAAGTAAAAAAACCTTATTCACATAACGAGGTTTCACTGACTATTTTTTATTAATAAACGAAACCGTAGCAGTTTTTGTCTTATTTTCTCAATTTTTGTCCCTTCCAGGGCTTACAGCAGTTTTGCAGCCGTAGTCGCGGATTTGCGTCGTAAAAATCGCCAAAATGAGCAGCCGATCGAAGGAAAAAGTCACCGCAATGTTCCGCAAAATTTTCAAATCCTCCAACAAAGACGGCGAGGGTCCCAGCAAGGCCAATCCCTCGGGGTCTGGTTCTCCCGCGCGCCGCCTCCTGAGGGGTTGCCGCGATTCCGTGTCTCCCGCCGCCCCCCAAGCCAGTCCAGCCTTCACCTCCAGCAAGGGGAAAAAGGGGGAAGACGGCCCCTCGCACAAAAGTGTCCGCGCCCGGAGACTCATGAAGGAGTATCGCGATTTGCAGCGCCTCCAAAACTCCAAAACGGACCCGGTGTTTACCGTCGAGTTAGTTGACGATAATTTGTTCGAGTGGCACGTGAAAGTGTACAAACTGGACGCTGAAAGTGAACTAGGCAACGACATGAAGGAGTTGGGGATCAACTACATTCTGCTGCATGTTGTTTTTCCCGAGAACTTTCCCTTCGCCCCTCCCTTCATGCGGGTGATTTCGCCGCGGATAGAGAAAGGGTTTGTTATGGAGGGCGGCGCGATTTGCATGGAGTTATTGACACCAAGGGGGTGGGCGAGTGCTTACACAGTCGAGGCCGTTATCATGCAATTCGCCGCCAGTGTCGTTAAGGGTCAGGGCCGCATCCAGAGGAAGACCAAAGGGCAAAAAGTGTTCAGTAAAAGGACGGCAGAGGAGAGCTTTAGGTCGCTGGTGAAGACCCACGACAAGTACGGCTGGGTCACACCCAGCCTAGCCGATGGTTAGATAGTCTTGTCCAAAAATATCGAATCCGTTCCGTTTAACAGTGTTATCTGAATGTTCAGAATAGATATGTATTTTATGATAAAGCTGTATACTTATATTGTCCAGTTTAGACATTTATTCAAATCACGGTTAGGTAATCATGATTCGTTCCTTTCGCCAAAGAAACGGAAAATCCTTCCAATATTCTGATCCCGATTTAATTGGAATTCCCAAGTAGTGTTTGTCACATTTGACTTTTATCTTCCCTTGAGTTTCCCTTGCGATTTCGCCCCAGTGCATGCGAGTAATATCTATCAGTGTGGAACAAACATCAAAACTATAAAGCACCAATTTCAAGCTCATTTTTTCGATAATATGTGTTGAAGCTTCGCGAAAATAATGTTAGACAAGTTGCTGTACCCACAATTACGTTCAATGTAGATAGGAAATTTTTAAATTCAATACTTTTTACCCGTACTTGTATCTTACTAAACTTGTGTCATTTTCATTATGAGTATTGAAAATGAGGCGAGTTTAGAAATGGCTAAATGGTAATGTGTTTTGCATGACTGAAATTTTTCATTTGAAAAAAAATGTGATTGTTTACTATACATGACACAAATAATACAGGGTGAACAAAAGGTGATGCTAATACTTTAGGCAAATTTGATTGCTCGCTTTGTTCAGCCTGTATAATCTTTAATTTTGTTTTGTCAAGTTATGCGGCAAAACTGAAGTACTAAAGGCTAATGTTCAAAAATGAAAATGCTCATACAAAGTATATTTTATAGTACATTTAAGTAAAACAGGTGAGTTAGTATAATTGTTGTACCTCCAAAAAGTCCACTGAAACAGTATTTTTAGCTAATAGTTGTGATTTGTTATTAAATGTGTATTTTTTTATTTACTATTTTGTCTTCCAGGGTCAATTTTATGTAACCAATTTATTTTTAAGATACATATTTAAATATGAGTCAAGTAATTGTTACTTAATGATAATAAATGTAACATTAAATGTTTACTTTGTTTTTTTTACCCCAAAAGTCATTCGTTACGTTACGTTACTGCGTACAAACGCAGCTTTATAATGGTCTAACTCTAAAGTAGTGGGGACGCGTCGCAGCTAAAACAGTTTATGTCCAGAGATGGTCATCAACAGAAAATTAAGTGACAGAACAGAACAGGCCAGCCCGATCTTGAAAAGCGTCATAATCCTTACTATCATTTAAATAGAAAGTCTAGCATTGATCAATTGTGCTTAAATACTTAATTTTAATATTTAAGTACTTATTATATTTGAGGATTGCTCTAAATAGTCAAATTAATAACTAATTTGTCTAGCAAGAACCACGTGGAGGTTTAGAGCATTCTTGCCAGGAAAAAAGGAAATAAGAATGAGGTAAACAATGATTATTAGAAAATGAAGGGAATAAGGAATTATCGGCTTATGAAATGAAAAAAAATTAATTTTTTTCGCTTGGTGTTAAGTAAAATGCATGAACAGATTTGGACTTAAATCTGTATTTTTGTGACTTCACGTCACGATTGAGGTAGAATCGAAGTGAGCAAAGCCACGGTTTGCGTTAAACTGTTAAACTTTACTTAAAAAATTAAAATGCATTTTCGATACAGTTTGTAAAAAACGAGATAAACTCGATATATACAAATGTAAACAGGGGCAAAAATGAACTTCTCGTGACAAACATTTTGATAAAAAGGGCGCCTAATCGTTTATACAGGGTCTATCAAAAATACGTGGGTTAAATTTACCACGTAATAAAACTTTTCTAGGAAACATTTTGTAAAATTCTGTATGGTTCTGTCTACGTCCTGTTCTGCAAGTGCACTATTCTGAGCTTCTAAAGCTCCCCATACTAGTAAAGAAATCTGCATTACCATCACGGTTAAAAAGGTGACAGTTGCAAATTTTCAGCTGAATATCGAAAATTACAGTTATTATTTGTATAATTTGATAACCCGCTTGTGGGACCAAATAATAAGTTTTTGTCGGTATTTAAAAAAAAATCGAGCACAATGTTAATCAAAGTTAAAGTAAGTCGGCAACTTTTAGGTTAAGAAGTTGTATTTTTAGTCCTTTTTTGTAACTTGGAATGTTTGTTCACTTGTTACAGACTCTTACCGGTAAGGAGATTGAGATTGACATAGAACCGACAGATAAAGTCGAAAGAATTAAAGAACGAGTAGAGGAAAAAGAAGGGATTCCACCACAGCAACAAAGGTTAATCTTTTCAGGAAAACAAATGTAAGGAATCTAAATAACAAGGGAAAACCAGCAGTAACTAGTTTTTGGTTGCAGGAATGATGAAAAGACTGCTCAAGACTATAAAGTTCAAGGCGGTTCTGTCCTGCATTTAGTTTTAGCACTTCGTGGTGGCACATCATTCTAAGTTCACCCTTTGGTTCATCTTTAGATTACTATGTAAATCATTTAATATTCATTCTTATTTTTTGATTCCTTTGTTTTAATAAATGTATGTGGTAACTTAAAATTTCAATGATTACCGTCTGCACCTTCCAAAAATCCTACAAAATCCGTTAAAATAGATTTATTTAGAAAAAAGTCCACTCCACACAATACTCAGGAACACAATGATAATAACCAACACATGGTATTACCAATTACTGAAATCTTTATTTTAATATAGATCAGTTTGGGAAGTGGTTTAAAAGTGTTAACATGTACCCTAATGCTGTGCATATTGTAACCTAAATAAAAGTGATTTTTTGTAACGATTTTTTATTTCTTTCGCTTGTCCAACATAATTGCATAATGGATAAATCACAGTTGGTAAAATTATTGTGTGAACTCAACGGAATTTCCACAGGTAATAAAATTTGTTTATAACATAGAACATAACCTTAAATAAGAGTTACCAGCCTTAACGCTTAAGCTGCGTTTACGCGAAACGTAACTTTTAATCTGTGACGTAACGTTAACTTAACAGCGTACAATGGAAAATAGGAGAAAAATATATTTGGTTATGAATTTAGGACATTGTGCAACTCTAAACTATCGCGATAAATTCATTAAAGATGTTTTTGTTAAACACAATCACGTAATTCTTCCCAATTTTCTGTGATACTATCTGAGGTTTTTCAGTTTTTGCTCAATGTGACATTAATAAGTAATAAAATCTATTGTCTTCTATAAACCGTATTTTTTTTATTTAAACTTGATTAAAAAAAAACAGTGCTTAAAAAAATAAGTGAGAAAATTCGCATTGGCAAATGGTGTGAAAATAATATTCTAAAAAATTACAAGCGTCTCGATGTTCGCGTTATTTATAGCAACGCGGTTTTATGTGGGTCCAAAATTGAAAAGATCATATTTTTTAGACTCAGATGAAGAGAACGAGGGTGACATATTTGAAACAAGATACGTAAAAGCTTCAGAAACCATTATGTGTTCTTGTGAGGAAATATTGTCAAAAGTTCCATCACTTGCAGTTTCGTTAGAAGGAACGGAGCCCAATAATAAAATAAAATACATGTTGTTAAATTTTTATATTTTGGAATTAATAAACGAACAGCTCGGAACATCCGACATGACTGTTTTGAGTGTCCAAGAAACAAAAAATGTAAAGGCGTGCTTACAAATCCTTATGAATAATGGGATTCTAAAAAACATTCAACCGAAACTCCCTTATTTTATTCCAACGCACAGTAAAAGTGACATTTTACTTGACTACACTTTATTAAAATGCACCGTACTTGGGTTTTACAAGGACATGAAATACCCGAATTTAAGAATGTTGATTTTACCACATTTGCTCCAAGGAATGTTGGTTGCAATTTACCAGCTCGCTTACTGTCCTCTGAAAAAACCAACTGGCGCTCAGGATAATAAGTTCGTAATGACTCTCGAAACGTATGAAAAACTGGTCCACGACCAAGAACAATTTCGAAAAATATTAGACGATTTGAGTCACAATATTCATCCCACAATCCTGATCCGGGAAACAATGGTCTTATTCCAAGCCAATGCTCCCGTGTGGTTCAAAACAGCGATTGCAAACACTTTGACTAAGATAATTCGATCGCCGAAAGGCGTCCGAAACATCGCTTCTGCCATGCTTTCCGGCATCGAAGACGACACCACAAAAACATGGCAAATTCTGGACGTGCTAACGAAGCTTATAACGAGCTGTCGTAAATTCCCAGACTTTGAGACAAACATTTGCAATCAAGTGTTAAATCTCCTGATCGAGGCCCGTGATTTGTTGGTTTTCGAACGGTTGGTTGTGTCTTGCACGAAATGTCTCTATTCCGAGGATAAAGCACTTTGCGATGCAGTTTTTGTCAAGAGGATAACGACTCCGTTATTATATTTCGCCAACAAAGAACACCAATTTCGTGACGAGGAGGTAACGGATGACATTAAACAAACTGTGCGTCTGCTTTACGGATGCTTCATCGACGGCTTACCGACCAATCTGTTGAGGCCTTACATCAACGTCTTGTTCCATTTGTATCACTTAACTGTGAAATCGGCGCTAGAATCGACCAGAAAGGAGCTGAGAGAGATTTTAATTAAGTTTTTGCAAGCCTGCACCAGGCCAGAGATGCACGAATTATTGGACAACTTTATTTTCGGGTTTACGCTTAACGGGATTTTACAGTTCCGGAATGACGTCGTCATTGAGATTGATCAAAAGATTATCGTAAAAAACAGTCCACATGTCATTATTTACACGACTGCAGATGTTATGGATACAGTTTTGAATCTCCTCGATCTCGAGCAAAAAATCGTCTTGTTCGGATTTTTGCTAAACTGTGTTACCGACAAAGGGAAATATTTCCCGACTCTTCGTAACAGTACAGAATTATTAGGTAATGAAGACCATGTAACGGGTACCGTTCTTGAACGCCTTTTAACAATCCATAGAATCCTATCCCAATTAGCTGAAAACAAAGAACTGCAACAGTTTCTCAGGAACAAACCTGACGATATCATCAATTACATTAACAACGTGCTGGCTCAAGAGAGTGACGAGCAGCTCATTTTCCTGGTTCTGATGATTCTGGACAATTTAATCGCAAATTCATCAGCGGGTGCTTTCCCAAAATACAAGATTTTGGAACACTCCTTATCAACACTAGCTGAGTCAAACAACCAGGAATTGAAAACACTGTGTCACAAAATCAAACGCGCAATAAACAGCGAAACCCATTCGGCTGAAGCCACGGACGAGAAAACCAATTTTGAGAAAGCGCTAGAGGACGTTTGTGACCCTTTGCTCCCAGTTAGAGGGCACGGTCTATTAACTCTATCAAAGTTGATTGAAAAGAAGGACAAACAAGCGGTTCAGAGAAAACAGTATTTGCTTAATTTATTCCAGGTAGGAGCGCCCGGAAACCACCTTTTCCTCAATCATTTTGTTGCAGTTGCACTTAAAAGACGACGATTCGTTCATTTATTTGAACGCCGTCCAGGGCCTTGCGGCCCTAGCTGACACTTTCACAGACACAGTTCTGGAGACTCTATGCGAGGAGTACTCCGATTTTACGAAGAAAGGGGAAAAGGCCCAAGAAATTCGGATGAAGCTGGGCGAAGTCTTGGTTCGCGTCACAAAAATTTTGGGTGAGTTATTGGATTTTCAACCTGAGGTCACGCTGTATGCACGGGATACCGTTACCGGCGAGAATTACTATCATTACGGAATTTTGATAAACTTTCCCAGGGGTTACAATTTATTGATACAACACCAACTTAATGCTAATTGATATTAAAATTACGGTTCTGCCGATTTATTGCACGTTGTAATTGCCAACTGAAGCCACAATCCCTGGCGCAAAGATTGTGATAAATTAAGCGTCAATTACAAATTTATTAAACTTATCTTCGGGCGGAAGAGATAATTGCATGAATTACCGGTTTATTCGTAGTGATCACTAGATTACTTTCATTTGAAGGCGGACCGTTATCCCAATATGCTACTGTCCGCAGAGCCGCTAAAATATTAGACTTTATCTGACTTAATTTTAGGCGAAATGGCCCCGAAATACAAGGCCGTGCTCTTGAACACTTTCCTGTCGGGGACAAAGGACGACGACCACCTGATCCGAGCGTCCAGCTTATCGAATTTAGGGGAAGTGTGTAGAGTGCTTAATTACAAGCTGGGGACGATAGTAACTGAGGTATGTTGGGTGCGAATTTATAGCGGAGTGTGTTATCTGGCCAGAATTCTAATTATCATATTTGCATTTATGCCAGGTTTTGGTGTGTGTACACGCAATTGTGGCGACAGATAAGGCCGTAGAGGCACGACGTGCCGCCGTTACGGTCATAAGACAGTTGTTTGTTGGACTTCAAAGCGAAATGATATCGTTTCTCAAAGAAGAAATTTTGCCGATTTACAGGACTCTCAAAGAGATCTATTACCACGATAAGGACGACGTTGTGCGGCTGCAAGCGCAGCTAGCGCTTGAGGAACTCAACGAAAATATGAAAAGTTTCGTGTTCCCCAACGCCCGGCTTAATTCGGAGAAGAAGGTTATTATGTTGAACTAAATGAAAACGCTTGTTTTTGTAAAAGTTTATTCGTAGTATAAGGAATAGAAAAATAAATAGCCAATTGCATACTATACACGGTGTTTTTGTTCCTGGTTATCCCCTTTGTAACACAACAATCACGCAAACACCTAGTATATGGGGAGAATACGCAATTGAATTAACAAATACCCAAAAATAGAAATATAAATTATAAATTAGTTTATTAAATTGTAATCACACTTGGTACTAGGTTTCATTAAATCGGTGATCACGTTATACATGTATCACGGACCGGGGCTGACTGTGGCAAGATATTTCGCTGTCTGGTGATGTGCTGCAGCTGCTTGTAGTCACCTCGGAAGCAATAGAGATGTTGTCTAGGTCTTCAAGCAGCTTCTTGTTGGTGATTTTTATAGCTATAGCGATGATTCCGATAACTCCAGCGATTGACAGCATCGCTATCACAATCACGGGCACGGCGTTCGTTCTGGACACACTTTCCGAAGCTTCGGTTTCCTCTTTTACTGAAAAAAAAACTCAATCTATAATTTTTTATTATTAACGCGTGACGATTGAAAAATTAGCACGATCACAAATATGTCTGTCTTTTCATAAGGGCCTCCGACTGTAAAAAAAAAGTGGGGCATTAATTATTTTGTGAATTTCGCAGTAAGGAAGCATCGCGGTTCACTTTCGTTGGTATAATTGCTTAAAATGAGTGCTGCTCCAAACCCGTTTTTCACTGACACAGAAAACCAGCGTTCTTCAGATAAACTTTCCTTCATTCCGCGCAATGCATAATTTATTACGAATAACTCAGCATAATAAACAAATCCTCATGATTCATTGCGACGCTAAACAATTGGAGTGTGACGCCGATTGAAACTTTCCCGACGAATTTCCCTATTTGTCGTCGAGGACTGGTTTTGCTCACCTAGCGCTTCAGGTTTTTGCAGTAATCTCCCAGTTCGGAAATTGCGGCCTCTTCTGCCGAGCGTGTTGTCTTCTTCGTACGGCACCGGAGCCATGTGTGCTTGGCCACGACCGGAATGTCCCGTTGGTAGATTTATTCCGGCACGTACGGTGAGCGTTTCCGGTTGGTACGAGCACAGTACGAGGAACCTCCGCGTGCTGTGCGTCAAAATCGGGAGGTTCTCTTGCACGAGAACGAAAGTCGCGACCGTGGTCTCGTTCACTTGGCTGCCGCACTCCGTGTGGTTGATGCGGAGGGTGTAGGTGTCCCGGGGGCTGCTCGCCTCCCCGTCCAGGGCGCACCGCTCCCCGTCCGCCGCCTCCACGGCTATGCGCCCCCCGAAGTACGGACCTGTTGATACTTCGATCTCGCTGGCGTGGGGCAGGCACTGCGTCGCCTTCGCTGAAACTGCAAGGCGAGATCTTTTTACTATCAAATTTTGTTTCGTAATTATTTTTAATTACATACGTAGTGAATTGAAGCAGGTGTGAAATTGTTAATTAATTTAGTTATTTACCTCTAGCGTAGGACAGAATGACGAGGGCAATTTGTATGATTAGTGTAATCACATCTTTAAAGTAACTGTTCACCGAGTCTCCAAGGAACAATAAGAAAAAGTTTCAATTATTCTGACCTAATGCTGAAGAACAGTTCAAGACGTATGTTATTACCGTCCATGCAGATAATAGCAGCTTGCATAAAACCATTAAAACGCTATTTTGCAGCATCAGCTCGTTTTGACTTTGGTCACAAGTTTATTCTAAAAAATGTAATTCAAATTCTGAAGATATGGCTATAATTCCTTAGGTCCAGCTCAATGATTTTTCGTTATAACGAAAGTCTGTATCAACTTTCTTATTTTCTCTTGACTCTGTTCAGTATTAAATTTGATATTAACCCAAAGACACATGATTAAATCATATCGTGACCGCGGATGAACGTAGTCAGAGCTTTGCAATTCTAATTAGTTATCAGCAACTGGGTTAATCCTACAGCTAGTAGACGTGTGAATTTAACAGAAAAACCACTGTTATGAAAAACTAACATTGAAATGCTTTATTTACATTTTTTCTGCTGGCTAATAATCGCATAATGTTGATTTATGCGATATCTAATTAATCTGAGTACGTACATCCTTTGGTGGGTATCACAATGATGTTTTCGTCCTTGTCGTCGCCCTCTGCCCTGTCCTGCCGTTCGCCCTGCTCTTTGACCTCAAACGAGTACGTGGTGGCCATCCTGAGCCCTTTCACTTCGACGCTATAGCCCTTCGCGTGATCGTCCACCTCATTCTCCTCGGACTCATTCACCATTTGGGTCCGACATCTCTGTGCACCCCACGTCTGGAGTTCACAATACCGGACTTGAAATTCGCTTTGTGAATCATCGTCGACTTCCCAATGTAGCCGCACTTGTCTATAATCCGGTTCGCCGGCGAGGTTTTTGATGCCTGCAAAGTTCGATTTTGTTAGTTGAACGGATGGATTTGTCACGGTGTAAAAGTGAATAAGGTGACCTGGTTAGGATAAGTTGTCTTAATTGTTTTTGCATCGTCCTAGCGTTAGCAAAACGCTAATTAAAGCGGCATCCATCATATGGTGCTGCTGGTGACAACAATTAAGTAAAATCACCGTTGGAGTGTGTTAGGACGATTGGAGGAATATGTAACGCTTATCAGCTTTCATTATAACGGATAATACACATGAGATAATGGTCCTTTTTTCATGTTCTCCCGTTAGCAATGTTAGAAACAGTTATTAGTCGCGTTGTAGGTTTTGTATAACAATCTCATTCGTCGGTGGCCTTCCGCAAGAATGCACAATGGTTCAGTGGTTTCATTTCGCCCATTGTTTAAACAATTCATTTGATAATAGGAGGATAAATTCGGAAGCGATGAGAGAGACTAGAATTATTACGAGGAAGTCGTCGCATTTCTTCGCACTCGCTATTGTTCATTCGAAATAACTCGCAATTATTTTCACTTAACGAACTTAACTACACGTAATTTCGAATTGCATTTCTCAGTTTCGTGAAACCACGACTATAATTTACTCTGGAAATCAAACGCTGATCATTTTACCACGACCCATCACCGAAAATCGTGTCTCTACCCATAACTGGAAAATCTCACAAATTGTGTGGTTTAATGAAACCAGGTTGTTCAAATGTATTTCACACAAAAGTGAAAAGCTCTCCAGCACATTGAGGAAGATATTGACGGTCCACCAATCAGAATATTCTCTGCAGTTTCGAGGCAGAATTACGTACGAGTACGGGAAACAAACCCAACTTCACATTCTCATTTTTTTATTTTTTTATTCTTTTGTTGGATTTTTTTCTTTATTATTATAGTTTTATTTGAAATTTGAGCGTTTTTTAGTAGATTTCCACAAACTAGCTTTTTCTGAATTAAACTATTTGTTTACAAAAGCAAAAGCTCGTCTGGTTTGCGTTTCGTGTATATTTCAGTTCGCTTTGAAAAAACGCAATTAAGAGATTCATTTGGTTTAGAAAAAAATCGTTTAGCGGATGTTATAGGAATTGTAAATCAACCATTTGTTTAAGGTTAACAGATTGTGATTCAGTTGAAGAGTCAAATCCTGTTGGTTTTGCTGTATTTTGTGCAAATTTGTAAGTTTCATTTCATGCATTCGTACACACTTTTCCAATTTTGCAACACTATGGTTTGTAGTATTACGTTACAAATTTTTTATATAATAAATAATGACTTTATTTGTATTTTAATGCGTCTTATTAAATACGTGTTACATCTAATTCCGCTCCATGGTTTGAATTAAAGAAAGTCATTTAATTTTAATGATTGTTTGAGTGGTTTGTTTTAGAACATTATAGAATACTGAAACTGAAAAAATAGTATATGTCCATAACTACATTTAATTACCATAATGAAAGATAAAACCCGAACTAATTACTAAATAAAACACTAACCACTTCTAGCGTCAATTACTACCGATCCGGATTTCAACTACCAATTATACCCACTTATCTATAAACGTAAAATGGTCACCTATTTCTTATCTGGGTACAGACATTTGAAAAATTGTCTTTGATTATAAACTACTTTCTTATTCCATTCAAGTTGGTCCATTACGAAAAGAAAGTTTTAATTGTCTTCCCCTAAATAAATCAGCACTCACACCTTGAAAAGTATGTTAAGCGCCGGTCTGTCCATAAAACTTTCGTTTTGTTATTTACAACAAAGTGATGACAAGTTGTGACTTACCGGAAGAATCCGCAGTCACTGTGCTCAAAACAGCAGCGGCGATGCAAATAACAAACATTTCACAGCACGCAAATTCACAAAAATAAAACCGAGAAATGAGCAGTTTTGCGAGAAATGTCTAACACATTTTGAATGAGATCGGTGATGAGAGAGGCGTTGAAATCCGATCAAAGCGCGTAATCGAGACTAGTTTGTTCGTAATGAAATTACTTCATGTATGAGCGCTTTTACGTGGGACCGGCTTGGTGCTCGCGAGCGGATTAACAGTCCGTACTTCGGTTTCGCTGGAGACGACCACTGTTTCGCCAAGGAGGGGTCACTGCTCTTCCCCACAATATTTAACGTCACTCTGTTGTTGGTTTGGTGCATTGGATTGTCGATTTGCGAAAAGAAACATCGAAAATGCATTATTTTCAACGGGTAAGCACCAGAGGTGGCCGCCGCTGTGTGAGTCTTGTCTGGAAAATTGCATTTCATGCTCGGCCAAGGTATTACGCAATTATATATTGCAAGAACCAGTCCGCTACTGGAAACCGTGAAATCGGACGGAGAATCATCGGAATAAATTGCTTATGAATAACGAGCCGCTTTCTTCGACTGTGGGCAAGGAGGTTTCGATTTGTCTTTTAATTAAATCAGCCAATTAACGAGTAATTAGATTCGATTAATACAGAATAAATTTCCGTATCATTGCAAACACAAATATGTGGAGGTACAATTAATTTGGCCCCTGAAAAACAGTTTGCAAATTTTTGGTCCGGCGCATCCACCAAAATTTTATATCCTCAAGGGTGGAACAGTTGGCGACATGGGCGTATGTTTAATGTCAAAAATAGATTTTATAATTTTAATGAGTATATTTCCTTATCAGAATATTACCTGTGTTAACTAGTTTCGAATCTGCACTAAAATTTTGGAATTTTATCATTTTTGTAACAATGATTTTTTCGTGACCGTTTGTGTTTGTGAATGATTTTGTCTCAAAAAATATGTATAATGTGATTTTGACGTCTAAAAGTCCAATTCTTGTTTCCTGTTCTGAGGAACAATTCAGACCATTCTTCAATGTTTTGTGTTTTTACAAGGCCTGGCATTAGTAGAATCCACTGCAACCAGCCGGTAAGTGGTAAAGTGGCAAAGCCATTACAATTCGTACTAGTTTTTCTGGTACAGTTCAGGTTGCAGTGCAAATAAGACAATTAAAAACTTGTTGGCTTAGAAAATGAAATTTTACAAGTTGGTGTTAACAGTTTCCTGAAAGATTGTCTCAAATCCATAACGGTTGGCCTGTTTAAAAGTGAGCACTGATCTTGCAATTTAACTAAAGACTCAATTTTTATTATAAGAATTAAAGGAACTCCCATGGCCGTTAATAAAATGTCGGTAACGGTTCCTTTGTTACAAGATATCAGATAAAATATACTCTAATGTAACTGTACGTAATTTTAGTGCTTCTCTAAATCACAACATAATCGAGAAATTGCTGACAATTACCGTGCTTTTTACAATTTGTTATTAAATTAGCTGAAAGCGTGGATCTTGATATTGTTGTAAGCATCCGAGAAATGCCGGATGGAATTTATAAGCTCCTGCTGAGTTTATTATTCAATCAGAGTCGTTATTAATTTTGAAGATGTGCAACCTCTCTTAAAGTGTTCTAATTGCTTTTATAATTTATTGAAAGGATGAAGTGAACTGAACTAATCGCCCACGGATTCACTCAACTGGGTTAACAGTTTGTTTCCGAACAAAGAAGTTTTATTAAATAATTTTCTTTTTTATTTGAGATGCGAATAACGGCCGCTATTAATTCCACAACTTTTTGCCCGCATTAAGGTGAACCACGACTGATCTACTTATCGTTTTGATAGAAACGCCATTCACCATAATGTTTTATTTTCAAATAAAAACCAAACAACAATATAAACTATATACAAAACAATAGTTTATTATACAACTCGGCTCTAACTCGCTTTTTACATAATGATGTAATTAGTTGGTAAAAATACATACAATGACAAACAATAATGAAAAGACCCTTCGATAATATCACTAATGTCTTGACAAGACTCCCAATTCGAAAAATTGAATTCTGCGTTACAAACAAAACGGATTTTGGGCTAGTTGGTCCCATACCCTCTCAATCTAAAATGCAACAAAGAGTCGATGCTTAAGCTTCTAGACTAAGCTGAACATGATACAAAATTGCACGAAGCACGTTAACTAGGGGTACAAAATGAATTTGGACGCAATTTGAATGAGGATTGTTTAGGTTTGATCGTACTTTTGATTTATCCATTTCGGTTATTTAGAGATTTCACTTTATCACCTTTTGTTTAGAAAGGAATCGTTGCTTACGCGCTAGATTAGGGCAGATTTTAGGTTGCAGTTTATAAAAGTGTTTAGTGAGGTTTTTAGTCCAACACAGATCTACAAAAATCTCTAAATAACGGATGCGTACACGACTACAGTGATACAAATTCACATTGCGAAATGGGCTATCTGCTCTATTTATGGTCGGTGGTGTGAGCGGTCGATGGTAGGTCGCTGTAAATGGCGCTGGGGCCCTCGTTGCTGCAAACCGAATCTTCCGGCGTCCTGGACGGTTCCGCCTCTGTCGTCTCTTCCTGCTTCTGCACGCGGTGCTTTCCATGCAAATTCTGCGCAACCACACAAACTATTAATAAAATTTACGCTTCCAGATAGGAAACGAGTCGCATCGGCGGATAACCTTCGTAGTAAATATAAATTTAACAATAAATAACGTAATATTAATTTATGGATTCCCCGACGTTTTATTCCTTAATAATTCGAGTTCAAAATAAACATTATGGTTCATTCCCGGCATTTACGACTTTTCGATAAAACTTAACTGTAAACTGCGCTAAACTGAACCATTAGGCGCAATACCTGAGGGACATGAAAGAATGATGGAAGCAATTATTCAACTTATTTATGAACAGGCACTCAAGGATAATTCATTACGCCAGGGACGGAGTCGTTGGTTGGATTTGGTAATTCCGAGGTATTTGAAAATACTTGATGGGCCTGCCAATGGGCAATTATCTTTACACCGAGCGAACTCGGTTATGGTGGGCGACGTTACCATCTTCGGTCGTGCGTTTGCTTTGAACAGCGACTAACGTGACTTACCTTCTCTCTACTTCCTTTTTTCTGCATGCGAATTAAACATAGACCGTGTTAGATAACAGTTTTTATATTCGAGAATAAAGTACAAGTACATTTGTGCGTTTACATGAAGAGTACCTGCAAGCTGAACCTGCGGTGTTGGGCCTTGCGTCCGCCGCGGCGCTTCGATATGTGTGGATTGTCCCTGCAGATGGTTTTGCTCTTGAAGAGCTCCAGCTGCAGGTAGAGTCTTTTGAGTTCGGCCCTGATGTCGTCTGGACTCATGTCGGCCAGAGTGACCTCACCCACGTCCACATCGCTATTGTTGCCCGTTAGTGGACCGTGTGCGTTAACATCCTGTGAAACAGGTAGCCGCAGAATTAAACTTAGCCGTGACTAATGGAAAAAATTGTTCGCAACTGGGGCACTCAGATGTCACGACGAACTTGGCCAAGTTGCAAGAAAAGGGGCGATAACAAAATTAAAGCCAACATCGAATGACATGATGTTACATTAAACACTGCGACAATCAATATTTTATTGGAGAGAACGCTATACACCATTTGAATTCAACGGTTTATGGGTCGTGGTCCAATCGACATTGATTCCAGATTGCGGAACATGATCTCAAAAAATAAAATGATTCGCCCCAAACGCCCCCATAAAAATTAACTGCATATTTTTAGAAGCAAGAATTTATTTGATTGTTGTGTGGCTTCCGAACATTCTCAGCTGTGTGACTTGTGAGAATGTTCAGGCACATAATCATTCGGCATTTAAAACGTATAATAACTCCGTGTTTTTATTCCAGTTTGAAGCTATATTAGGTTCAAACATTCCCATCATTAGAGGAACAAAACATCGTGCTTTTTCCTATTAATCATTTAAGATAATTCTATACCTACTACTCTTTTAAATTAACAAATTAAAGAACCAACAACGTACAATTAATTAATGCAGATTTGCATCTAAATGGATTTCTTTTCCATATCATGAAACACTATTATTGTATTCACTGCACAAATATTTCGTGAGAATTCCATAATTATGTTTTTACACAAATGAACGTATGATTTCACATTTAATAAAATTTTGTCCAAAATGTTTCGTGTATGTGATTAAATTATTTGATGTTGCGTTTGATGCTTTTTTCTCTGTATTTGTTTACACCGAATTTGTGTAATAAAGTATTAATCGATGTTATATTAAATGGGTTTTTGAGCACATTTTTAATATAAAACTGAAGCGTTTGTTCACTTGAAAATGGCACTTGATAAACGAGTATGATTTATTTTTCGTTTCACGGAAATCTCAAATATTTGAACATCTGCATAAATCAAATGATTAATAAGCTTGATATTTGCCAGTTTGCTACGCAAATTCAATAATTATTAGTCTTTTTGTAAACATAACAGAACAACTATTTATTGAAATACTAAATTTTGGAGCAGTTTTGGAGCGTTTCAAAAGGCAGGATACCTTACCTTGAAAGCATCTACTGGTATCCGGCAGGAATACTCCTGGGCGAGAGAGCGCACTTGCTTTTGCTGGTACCAAAATTTCGGGATGAATACCAACATCAAGGTCATACTTGTCGACAACTGCGTTCGTAAGCAATATATGATTAAAACGAAGTCCGGATGAAGTCCGGGAAGTAACAAGATACGTCCTACGTAAAAAAGGGTGCTCACTGCCAACTCGATGCTGATTGCGGCACACAGGAAACTCCGCTCCTATCGAAAACATATTATTTCAACTTTTTCATTTTAACAGAACATAAGTCAATAAATATTCCTACTGGAATCTCGAAATAATACGCTTTTAGGCAGTAAATTACGCATGAAGGAAAAATGTTCCCCCTTTGACATTTTCTAAGAGAGACCTAAAGGTCATAATAAATCATAAAATCTACAAAACTGTGCGCAAAATTATATTCAATTTAGTTTTAATCGATTTTTATCACGTTAACTAATAGGGAAATTTGGGCCGTGGCTCTGAGCAAGTGGATGATTTATTTGGTGAAAATATTGTGCTCACACAACAAGGAAGTACACATTTACTGTTACTAGAGCGTGTAATTATGTAATTCGTTTTTTCAGAACTAAATTCACGGTCAAAGAATACACCTTTTTAGCAAAAAATGTACCGCATCTCCAGGGATCGTAAAGCGCTTTTTTGGAGAAATTTTATAGTTTCTCTTAATTAAAACGCCTAATCAAAGTGAGCTCTCAGAAAACTAAGTTTTGGGCATAGCGTGGACAATAGGTTATTTTCTCTACGCCCGCTAGTTCCAAGCAGCAAAGTTTAGTTTGAAATAATTACGCATGACGATTGCACTTTTTTGGTAACTAATGAGTGCAAGTGGTTGTTTCTAATTGGGATTTTGCATGTTTAATGTCTCGCAAGATAAAAACTGAGAACTGCACTCCCTATTTTTACGATATGGTGGCTAATTCCGACCCACGCTTCTACATTTCATTGTTTGCGTTCATGAATATACATCTACAATCTATCAATATTAATTTTGTTCCATAAATTTGAATAGGACTGTAGAAACACACTCGATCAATTATTATTAGTGTTTGATGAAGTTATCGACCATCTGGTGATTATGTTGACCGATTAACTTGCTAATTTCAATGAGCAAACACATTTCCACAATTCGAAGGGTAGGAAAGTTGTTGTAGGCACGTTGACCTGGCACTACTTTCCTCGGTTCGTGTCCAAGTGCGATTCCCCAAATTGGCGTAGGATGCATATGACAGTTTAGAGTTTTTCTTATAGACAGTTATTGAATAACCGGAAGTAATGAAGTGATGTAGATGGATGGTCGAGAGGAGAAGGTGATGAATGCTGCGAGGAAGCCTAGTCGACAACCTATTGTTCTGTGATGAATTGGCCTTATAGTAGTTGTACTGCTCATTATAAAGCCACTATGTCAGCACTCTTGTCCTTAAATGCTCCGAATTTGTCTCTCCCTTCTAGTGCAACGCGGCTAAATTTTCATGTGCACAGATCGTACAAATAAACCATTTGAAATGTGATTGACGTGAACCTAGATAGCGTATTCCACAGTCAAAGCTGCTTTTTCGGCTCTTGAAAACTAAATCCACCAGAAAACCCAGCTTCAGGCGGAAAATCAGCCTCACACGTAAATTACACAACTACAATAATTTCAAATTCGATGCCATTTATTTACGTTTTAATCTCCAAACAGTGTAGATTACATTCTGCTTTCTTAACACATTCGCGGTCACCAGGTACTTTGCAGACACATAATCTTTCCTAATATTACACAAATGTCCGCTATGGCATTCTGTGGATCACATCCTAGCCATAGTTTGGCGCTGCAGCTCCTTTTTGCTTGTAAAATCAAGTGACCGCTGGAGTGTCCGCTTTAGCGTGTTAACTTGTTAGGGCATTATTGATATAATGTACTGCGCCAAGCGGACACAATATTACACACACACAAAACGCATGTGTCCGCTGTATTAGATGTGTCCGTTCTGGCGTCTTTGGCAAAGAAAAAATGCCTTAAATTACATTTAAACTTATATACACCTTCAAAAAATAGTTATACAAAGGTAAAATAAAACAATGTTGCAAAATTTGTCTTGGCAGCGAATGTATTAGATATAAATAAACGATCATGCTGTTTTTGATGTTTAACGTAAGGCAATAGTTTTTTATAAACTAACAAGACGTAACTAATTTGTTATTGTTATTAGCCATATTAGCTATTCTTTTTAATAGTAATAGTTACTTATTATTGTAAAAAAAATTTCACCTGTATAAAGAAAAGTATAAAGTATTTAACAACAAACGCAGATTTCTGTGGGATTATTAGTTGGTGGTGAATTTGCTTGCAAATTTTATTTTCGGAAAACTTACTAACTGACCCAGACAATTCATTCGTACTCAATACGTTCAGTGAGTACAAAACCTCGGGGCAAGCTCAAAGCGAGACCTTGCAGGAATTACGTGGCAGACACATCCTTAGATGATCGAGTAAATGGAGCGAATAATATGCGTTTGGAGTATCCCGAGCTCCAGTTTAGTGGGAGCTCTGTGTAACCTCAGCCTTTTAATCTCATCTCAAACCACTGTCAGTGTGAATGCATTTCCATACATTTATTGCACCCTAACTGTTGCGTGCAGTCATCATCAGACACGCAAAATTTAAATCATCATTTGCGCCACATGTGTGGCAATCGATTGCCAATAAATGCGAAAGGAAATAAAAAAGACATTAACCGCAATTTATGAACAATTGCCGAAAATAGAAAACTCACGTGAAATTGCGTCCGGGCGTTCCTGCTCGCGTAGCTCAGATGTATCCCAAATATGAGAATAACCAGTTCCCCTGTTTCCGTCACGTAGTCCCACCACAGGGGCTTGCAGGCTTGGTAGTGCACCCCGTCCTGGGTGACCTCCTCCCTCAGCAGACTGTAGTTTTCTTTGAGAAAGTTGAGGGTGATTGAGGTGTACGCCGCCATGTAGGCCAGCACCGACATTATCATTATGAGGAGGTACTTGAGGAGGTCCGTGTCTTTGACGACCCATCTGTGGGCCTTCCTTGTGCGAAATTCGATCAGATGCCGGTACAGCTTGAGGATAATCGCGCCGTAGCAGATGATGAAGCCCACCTCTCGGGCCCACGGCTCCAGCAAACACTGCACCACCGACGGCTCGAAAAAGCGCACCACCACCTAAAACCAACACCACCAAGGGCCCGATAACTGCGCGTTTTCCTTCCAGTTAATTAATAGCTACTTACCGTACAATACAAGATGAATATGCCGACTAGGATCGTTTCCAGGATCGTCCACATGCCGGAGGCAATCGACTGCAATTGATAGGTGAAATAATCGCGAGTCGAGGGAATCGGACTTTACCTTCGTTTTGCGCTGCTTTAAGACCACCAAGGCAATAATGACAGTTATTGCCATGCATCCGAGTTGGATGCTGAGAATCGCAGTTTTCAAATAAACGTCTCTGCGAGCCGAACATATCCCATTTGATTCGCAAACGTCGCATTTCGAAGGACAAGGGCCGCACCTGCAAGATGACTGTTTACACAGATTGTCTTATTGTGAAAAACGGGGCCCTTTTATTGATTAGTTGACTCCCATTTGTTAAAATAATGCTCGACACTAAACTTCTTAATTCCGACGCTCCTCGCTGACAACTTCCCGCATGTCTACACAATTACTTGATGAGATTACACGATTCAAGAGCGTAATGAGAAAGTTTAATCAATAACGTAGCGTGTAATATTTCCTAGGTTCCGGTAAAAAAGCTCATCAACTCTAATTTTCATCGACAAAGTTTATTTTTATAGAGGAGAGTAAGTAAATAAGGCAATAAACGTACAAGGATCATTGAGACTGATCCGGTAACAAGATCGTTCCTTACAGATTTCGGATTCGAAGGAAGACAATGCGCGCGCTCTTTGACCCTCGTAAAGCGTCTAGTGGTCTAGGTAGTTCGGAATTTCAGCAGAAGCTACCACGGAAATACAAATAAATAGTTTCCCGATTTTTCCTCAAAAAACACAATAATTTTCGTTTTGTTTTGTTAAAAATGGAAATATCTGATACCTTTTTATTTTTCCTAAACCCCTAAATTGACTTGAATCCTCTAAATATGGTTTAAACATCCCACAGTTTTATTACAGTGGTTTAACTTTCCTAATTTTTAAATTAAATATATTTTCATTTTTTTGTCAGTATTTAGAGAAAGGCCGGCTCTATAACCTGTTTACAAGTGTCTGTTCCTGGATGATAATTTGACCAATAAAAATATAAGAATTACCTCCTACTTGTTTATCTTATGCACAAAAAATTGCAAGCCGATCGAAGCGTTTGTCGTTGGAAATCGGGGAGGGATATGCACTCCCAACTGTAAAACAGACCAATCATAAGGCGCTTAAAACTGAGCAAAAAACTGTTTGCTTATTTTGTGAATGTCGGTCAAACCAACTAGAATTTCGCTGTTTTCTAAGACTATTTCACGTTTTTTGATATAAATGAGTTCAAAAATTGTGGATAAATTGTGGATCGATTTGTTTTTGATAAAGATTGATTCTCGCAGTTAGTTCGTGTTCAAACTTAGACATATCGCACGTTTTTCAACACAAACTCAATTGTTTCGCAAGATTCCCTCACAGAACTCAAAAAAGTGCCAAAAATCTTACTGTTCTTTAGTTTTGTTGCATTCCAGTTTATAATTTTTTTAACTTTCCAGTCTCTTAGTGTTTTGGTTATTTATTCAGAATCTAATTTTTAACCATGATTACAGCGAAATTATTAGAGTTAGCGAAAATCGGAAAAATTGGGGAGAACCGGAACAAAAAACTCTACAAAATAAGGATAAGTTTTATTTAATTTTGAGACACTTTTAAAATTGACCATTTTGTGTTGATTTTTTTTATTTTCTCAATTACGGCTAAACTATTCGAAAAAGTGGAATTGTTTTAATCCTAGCCTATGCAAAATGATCCGGGGATTCGACTGGCATCGAGAAAACTGCCAAATTCCCAATAGTTTTTTAGTTATGAATTTTTTAAAAATTTTACCTATTTTTGCTTTTATTTGCAATTTTCTCGAAAACTATTAGTCGGAGAACAATAATTTTTTTGAAAAAAAATAGATAATTCAAAGAGCTTTCCAACGATAATACACTTCATGGACTTATCTCAAATAGTTCCGGAGTTATTGCTTGATAAAGGTTCCGGACACCCAAAATCGACCAAAAACGCGACGAAAATTGAAAAATCAAACATATAAACTTTTTTTGGACTTTTAACAACTCTAGAGAGTTGTAAGAGCATATATAAATACGAAAAAGTATGATAGAACGAATTTAAAAAAAAATATTTTTTTCATTTTCTTGAAGGTAAGTGTATTACTCAGGTAATTATAGCAAAAAAAATCAAAATTTTAAATTTTGTTAAAAGTTGGTATAATACAGAAAATGAGCCGCTGAATTCAATGGAACAAACCGCATTGCTCTACGACTTTTAGTTTTTGAGTTATGAAATTTTTTGTTGAATAAAATTTTCTACTATGGAAAGTGCCTATCCTAATAGCAAAAAATGGTTTTTGTACGTTTTCAGACTTCCAATCTTTCAATCTCATAGTTTCCTAGTGTTTCAATCACACAGTTTTTGATCTTCTCATTTTTCGTATTCATTTCCAAATTTTATTAGTATTTCTTTGTTTCACTGTCTTATAATTTCAGTTTTCCAATTTTTTAATGTTCTTACTTTGCAGTTTTATAATTTGCTAATTTATCACTTTTTCAGTCACTTAGCTCTTCAAAATTTTAATCTTACTGTTTTTTAGTTTTGTTGCATTCCAGTTTATAATTTTTTTAGCTTTCCAGTCTCTTAGAGTATTGGTTTTTTATTCAGAATCTAATTTTTCATTTTATGTGTTTCTCTTTTCCAGTTTTACACTTTTTTCTGATTCTCAGTTTTTCAGTCGCTTCAGAAGTTCAGTCTCATAATTTTTAAGTTTTTTTGTGTTTCAGCTTTTTGATTTTTTTGACACGTACATAATGTTATTAGCTTCCTAAAAATCCGGTTTCTGTTTATTATTGTTCTTTTAGAACTCATTAGCGTTGTTTTACATGTGTGGAGTTTAGCCTTCAGTCCCTCTTAAAATAGAGTAATTGTAAATGCTGTTAGGAGTGACTGAATTCCAAATCAATGTTTAGTTTTTTGGTAAAAACGAGATACTAATAGTATTAGCAGACTCTCCTGGTCTAACATTCTTTTTGGAAAAGGCGAGTTTCATATTCAAAATGACTGTTTTTATTTAAGACACAATAACAGATCAACATTTGTAGTAAGTATAATCGAATAAACTGCAAGTGAACATTTTGCATTATTGTCAACATGCAATCTAAGAATTTGTCCGTGTCTACGGTAAACCCGCGTTGGCTAAACTGCAAGCAGCTATTTCGTGGCAAATACCGGATGTCATGAATTGTATTCGTATAAACCGGCATTGCATTTGACATAAATTTCGAAATGTATACAATGAAATGTTCAACATAACTGTATATTCCTCCAAATTATATTTAGCGTAAGATTCCAAAAGAACGACATTTGCTTAAAAATGTTTGTTATTCATATGCAGTTCGACAAATTCATTAAACCGCTATTTATTCTATTTTTAGTGACTTGGTTTTTCGTTAACTATTTTTTGTCTTACTGACCATTTGAAGTAAAATAATGAATTGTGCACGGTCCATAAAATTGAAATACTGATCATTTAGTTCGTACCGAATGTAAAAGATCGGTCCGCGTCAGTTTATAAATGACCGGCATTCCTTCATATCGGTTCTCACGTAATCGAAGTTAAACAATATTCTAAAATCAATCAAAAGCGGCGCCAGGATCCCATTTAGCAGTCATGGGTTCGTCGTAAAATCGCGTCGTAATAAAAGTGGAGAGTATGATGGTGAGCTTTCGAAATCAATGAGATCGTGTTCGCATCTGTGTCGGGAAGCGTCCGATGCATTAATAATTACTCGGGATTTTTCGTTCATGATACATTGCCGAAAGAATTTTATTCGTAAAAATTTCGACGAGGATGACCCGTAACAATATTTCACAATTATGTGTCGGCGGCGTGTTTTCATCCATAAATCCAACTTGGAATAGCTTTCAACTTGAAAAGTTATTAATCGAATTATACCACAAAATGTAAATGCGTCTGAAGCTCTCCTTGTCTGACGGTGAAAACAAGCAAATGAATCGATGCTGGACATTAAAAGTGATCGCTTACTTCCCCATTTGAGGGGTCAGAACAGGGAACGCATTAGTGTGACAAATGGAAGTGTATGAGCGACTCTCGATATTCGGAAGTAAAAGGTGAATGGGATTATACAATGTAAAATTGATGAAGTCCGTTTAATGGTTTACAAGGGACTGACAGCCGCTTGTGTTGAACCCCGCGAAAGATATCCTTTCCAGCTACATGTTTATGGAAGTGTCAACCATTCACAAATTTCACCAAAAACATATCTGATGTTGCAATAATGAACTTAACACGGTCCAGGACAGGGAACAAAAACGGACAAACTTTCATCACAAAGCCCAAGCTTTTTGCACTTTTTATTGAGCTATAAGTTGGGACATAAAATAGTTTACTTTTAAAATATTTTGATACAACGAAATGAATTTTGCTCTTGTTTACTGGGATAACAGCATTTTCTTCATTATTCTCAGATGCGATGAAACTCCCTTGTTTATTATTCATCTTGGTGCGCGCGAATGGCAGGGAACTTTGACACAGTTTAAATTATTGCAAAATATTAGGTGATGGCCATAGTTCTCGTCTTACGCAAATACTAACTGAAAAATGCCGAAAACAAATTACCTTTGTCTCTGTTTACGCTACAAAATGCTGGATTAATTCTATGGTAAAGTAAAACAATATTATTTTCCATCATCTTCGTAGTAACTAAGCCGCTTTGGTGTAAGTCCTTCATTATCATGTGCTCCAAATGTTCGCTCGTGTAAAGCTTGCAGAAACCTGAACTTTAGCCAAAAACACTGTTGTAACAATTAATCACAATTAACTTTCGTCTTAGATTATTTTATGTTTGGGACTTTGGGAGAGACCGAAAAATAAATGGTCTTGCCAGATTTATTAGTTTCAAATATTACAGTCGGAAACCAATATATTTAACGCCGGGAGCACCTCCAGAAATAGTAGATTATATGTGATTGAAAAATGAACAGACTAGAGGTTTCCCTATTGTCAGAGTCTGATAATAAATTAAATTGAATTTAATATTATCATGTTGACCTTTGGGTGTGAGGAGACTTTTAAATTCCAATGCACGTTTTAATGGTTTAGTATGCCCCAGAAAATAAATCTTCCACTCAAAAGGTGAAGAAACGGGAGATTTAATTTTCGGTCTCATACAAGGAGTGTGATAATTCAGACAAATTTTTATGAAATTCAAAGCTCGGTAAGAAGAATGCAAATTTTATCCCTGATTTATATCTCCCTCCTGCATTATGACTTTTTTATGGTAATGGTAGTTTTTATTTAATATCTCGCGGCAGTTTATCCCGGACGTCGCAGTCAATAACTAATTTTGGGAGTTAGGAGAAAAATATGTTATGCTCACCGTGTCGCGTTGGTGATTCCGTTCTCGATGTCCTTCCCCGGAAAGCCCTTCCAGCTGAGGCTGGCGTCAGGATGGAAGAATCCTTGCCGACAGAAGCAGGAATACCCGCCGTTCTCCTCTGGTTGCGGGACGCACTGGAATTAAAAATGAAAAATTATTGGTGAAAACCCGCATACCTCCATCGCAGTTTCAGTAATCTAATTCGTAAGTTCCGAAATGAAATCACTTCGCTCCGAATAAATCCGCTCTGAGAATTTAATATTAATTTGTAAAAGCATTTTATCGTTTGAAGCGCTTACACTACGCCAAAGTTGTGAACGGTTTAAAAAGCAAATACAAATTTAATATTTGTTAGAAAAGACAAATATTATAATTCGGCGTTGAGCAGATAAGGATGTTCGGGAAAGCCGCAAACAGGAGCGAACTACAAACAGTCCTACTAATGTATAATTTCTCGAGCCGGCCTTTGCACTTGGATTTTAGGGCTGAATCTTTTATGCCATCTATTTCCAGCGGAAACTTTTGGTTTTAATGAAACTAAGGACACATTTACAGCACGCAACTTTAGGCAGAGTTGGCGAGTTATGTCCACACACACAAAACTAATTTGTGACGGGAAAAATTGGACACCAACCCACACACACATTCATTTCTGATTTTTTTGAATATCACTCCCTCAATGGTTTCAGGCCCAGGTCCACCCTGCCCACGTACATAAAATTTAGCTTTGAAAGCAAATAAAGTTAAATTGATTCTAGAAAGTCGATATTCTAGGAATAAAAGCTGAAATAACAAATGTAATTCCCATAACAGAGGTAGGACATGTTCTAAAATTCTAAAGTAACAAATGTCACGGCAGATGCACTACTGAAACTCTGAATCTGTAATTAGTATTGAGCGGGGAAGTTGTGACTGAATATTGCAGAAGGAAACAGAAAAATGTTTTGATTAATCGTTGAATTACCAACTAATTTGCACTTACGTATGTGGTTTCCTGGTCGCATTTGTGGCGTTTGCCGAAAATCTCTTCCAAATTGTCGTCGCATTGATCCAGTTGTAAATTCAGAAACAGGGCGGTGGTGAGGTTGCTCTTGGTGGCGACAAAACCGTAAAACCAGCTGCCTTTCAGGAAATGACAGACTCTGAAAGCCGGCGTCCACCCCTGCGTCTGATTTCCTAAACCTGTCCAGAAAGCTTCATTTTCAACAGTCTTATTAGAAAAAATCCTCAGTCTTTGGGCAACGTTGAGAGCCAGAATTTGTTCGTTGGGAGACTTGAGTACAAGTCCGAGTATTTCAGGATGTGTGGTCAAAGTAAGACGGGCGATGTCCGAAAAATTATCACTAGCACGATTAGCAAAAATAGAGCTTGTAACAGCAGTAACGTTCAAGTTCAGTCTGGATGGAGCGGTTGGTTTAGAAAGAAATCGGATTTTACAATCTTCATTGTCGTTTGCTGCATGTACGGACGTCAAGAAGAGTAAGAGGACAACAGCTTCATTCATACCGTCATTATATCATCCTCAACTTCATGCTTTCAAGGGAGACCTGAGAGAGGCGAAGGACAGAGATTAGTTCCGTTATTGAGCAACAGCAATTAAATTAATCGGTCCGATATACGATACCGAGAAATCATTGGTGTCGTGTCATCTGCTCCGAACTAAGTGTATCTATTAAATTTCATATCGGGAAACTCACTCCAAATTGAATTGCTTGATCGATTGGAATTTTCACGTCCATTGGTATGGAAATGAAACTGACTAAATGCAAGCCCTGCACTAATACCAGCTTACCGATTTTTTTTTAATTTCATGTCATAAAAATCTAGATTTTTGCATTAAATTTTGAATGGGCTTGTAATTATTCTTTGAAAATATTTATGAAGAAGTAATTTGAAAGCTTGTTAAACCTTTTACAACGGAGTTTCCTAATGAGGAATGAAATTTCTCATTGACATTTTCGTAAACCTCCGCGATAATTACGCAGAATTAAACATCAGAAAAGTAATTAAAGTTTAAAATGAGGTAGTGTGTGTATAACGAATAAATTCATCGGGCGTAGCAAATACAATTAAATAAAATTAAATTAGCTCACTAAATTGCATATTATAAAAGTTGTTTTTTAATCTGCAAACTTTCGAGTCTAAATTAGTTAAGTCCACACCGGCACAAAGCTGTCGCGGATAATTTTAATTAATGCTTCGCTTTTTAATTACGAAATTAACAATTGTGCGCCCAAACAGAATCAATCGCTGCGAACAACTACGTACATAGTTTTCTGCCTCACCCTTTTTATGGAAAAAGCCCAACAAAGCAGCGCCCTTTAACATGAAAGTAAAAACCCTCTAAATATTTGGGAGCATTGTTTACATATTTACTGACAGGGTGATAAATTACGGTCGTGATGAAAATTAATTAAGAATTTTATCTTCAAAAGCGCTATTGAATTAATTAATTACGGATTATTGCAAGAGTGACTACACAATTTTGGCGTTTTTTATTTATTGTCAATCAAGTGTCTACTTACCCCGTAAATTATTCGCACTTGGGGAAGTAGAACCAAATACTACTATCAAATTCGAAACTATTTAATCCATCTAACAGGAAGTTAAGTAACTAATTAAACTTTACACTAAGGGATACGCTACGGAATTATAATGATGACACGTAAGAAATATTCGCGCAGATTTATTTGAGCGTCACTTCATTTGGTTTGTTACCTTGAAGCTCGCTAATTTATTAACTCCATCGGCCCTCTAATCCGAAATTGTCTTGCAAATTTAATTACGCGAATCCCACTATCGGGGAAAAATTCCAAAACGGTGGATTTTACTTACTTTTCAACAAGCCACCTGTTTCACTAACAAAGTTAAATTGAATTGAATGATCCTATCTCCAATTTCTGGCTTCTGATAAAGTGTTTTTAATATCCTGTTTTGGAACGTAAAATTCTCGTACATAGGGCTGCAATATTTCACAATCACTCTCCTAGTTACAAATTAGAGCACATTTTGTTCGATTTATAAAAAATTAATAGCTGCCGTTTGCTACTTTTTGGCCCGAATAACTTCAAAACAGAATTGATCTTCGCTATTGTACGTAACCATCTATCACCGAATGATAAGTTTGTTGACACAGCATCAATTGCTGTATTAGCTTCATTTGTGGACGCAATGAGCAGAAAATTGATGATTGACAATAATGGGAACAGTTGCACATATGTATTTGGAGACTAATCCACGAAGAAATCATTGAATTTGAATGCGGTAATTGGAAGCATTCATGCGTATTTATCTGGATTTTGATATTGTGTGTCACAAGACGGGAAAATCGAACGGTGTGCTTCATACAGTTTATTATAACTGCTTGTCAGCTCGGGGAGTAACTTGGAATCTACGCTATTTAGGTATTATTAGCTAGAGAAAGGGATTACATGCATCTAACAACGATAGGCGTTGAAGTGGACTGTGATTTTATTCTCCACACGAGTTGTTCTTCTTGTGCTCTAAATACCCAAAGCCACACATTCTGGTGAACAAAACTGATACCGTAAGCGGACATGCGGCTGAGCAACATTTTTCAAGTCAATATTTCCCACACTTTATTACATTATAATATGGTAAAAGAAGTGTAAAGTGGGAATTACGTTATCGCAAGAATTTAGACAGGAGCAGATTTTAATTACTAGCAGTCAAGGGAAAAATAATTTAAATAATATTGCTACAGCTAACGAGTTACTGGACAACCAGTCGATCTTCGCTTTCTGGAGCGATCAATAAAGAATCTCACTGCAGCAGCTATAACTTTTGCCCCTTATTGAAATATAATTGACAAGTTGTCAGTTCGGCGCTATCGTTTGCTCATCATCCCTTTGAAAAATTAATAAGTTAACAAAAATTACAAAACTGAAAATACGAATGCTAACGACTGTTTGTTTCCCTCATTTATAAACAACTTTAAGCTGAAACCGCCAGAATGTTTTGCAGGAAAAAATCAGTTTAATATTTTATGGCGCTTTTACTATTCTTATGGGAGATATTTCAGATGTCGGATCTCATAATTAAGCTGCAGGATTGATATAAAGCGGAACCACTTGAGTGATAGTAAATCTGCCGTAAAAATGAGTTTTTTATTTAAATAAATACTGAACTATATTTACGGCGCTCTTCATCAGGTGATAAAGTACTTATATAAAAACATTAATATTTATTAGGCCCATTGGTTTACATAATAAAGCGCTCATTGGTGAAATATACAACATTACGCTTTCATCGATATGAAATAAAAATATGCAGGTTGCTGCTGCTTGAAACTGGGACGGGAATAATCAATTAATCATAATTTTTTATTTACAATTGAAAGAAATCAATCATTAACTAACCAAATTGTGAAATTGTCGCAATATTTGATATTGAAATGTGTGTCCGCGTTATGAGCACCATTCGTCAATTCCTCGTTAATTTATTGTTCGATTAATTGGAAAATAATTAGGTCTTGTCTTCTCTGTAACATACGGTGTGATGATTGCAATATCAGTAAGACCTGTTGGTGTTCTTGATTATGGCCCATCGATTGGTGTCTATTTTTAAGTCAATTTGACCCTGCGGCTCTTATTTTCTAAATTCGTATTGCGTGTGGAAGCCTAATTTTAGCCAGGAATGAATGCTTAAATTTGGGCGAACACTTATCACACTGATACGAATCCAGTTTGGAAGAATTATACTCACCTGTGTTTTTTACTAAGTGTTGTTTTAAAATGCGGACAAGAACGCGTTCTATAATGACAGGGTAAACTTGAACTAAAAGGGAAAGTCATTAAAAATCTTGTTAGGAAATTCAAATTTGATTAGTCGCAGACTCGCCCACCGAGTAGAACAAACAGATAAAAAGCGGGAGCTTTCTTTGTGGAAATAATTGGAGTATTCATCACGCAAAATTAGCATCACACTTTTTAGTTGTAGGTGAAACTTATTTAATATGCACTCGTGAATATAACCCCTTTAAACGGCTGGCATGGAGGTAATTATCCAGCTTGGATGGAAAAAAACTCGTTAGCAGGAGCAGCGACTAGAAGACTGCCACGTTAAAAGCTCGGATGCCACTTTGTTCCCTTAAAGAAGGTGCTTGATGTCACATATTCACAAAATGAATAACGCGCTTTCACAAAGTTGCAGAAAATGGGGAATCAAAGTTATTGGAGCAGTGGCGGAGAAACAGGAAACGAAATTGTATTAGAAACAACAAAGGCAAAAGAAATGTCACATGACACAATAACTCTCTTGGAAATTTATGTGGAAAATCACCTCCTAACCAAGTCCGCACTGCTCATCCAGCGGCATCGCTTATTCCCAATTTCTTCCATCGAGAACTTGAATCCCGTAATTCAAACTTAAAATATAGATTAAGCCGTAAGTCGATATGACAACTTACATCAACTTACGGCAACCATCCGACTACCCATCTACATATTTTAAGTATATATTGCACGGTATATCCGCAAGCTGTATCGATTTCTTGCTCCTGGCGCTATCTTTCCCCTGATTAATATGGCCAAATGGGATGTCATCTCGCAAGTAAAGACAAAGACCGGGCTTGTAATTGTCATAAGAAGTTTCGTGTTCACACGTGAAATACTGAACGAGTAGTTTTCTGAATCTGATGGCAGCAGTTTCATGGAAATTCTATTAAACAGAACTTGCCAATAGAGCCACAAAGATTAATCTGTGCTCGCAGAAAACAAAAGCTCGGGAGAGCTAACCTGTTGTGTTAATTTTATTACCACCGCAATTAGAACTTGTTACGGAAGCGTGGAGTATCAGCTTTTGCTGAAATAATAGAAAACGTATTGAGGCGGATCACGCATTGAACATTCATTCTAATTAAAATGATAAATTGCCCAGGCACGGAGTTTTCCCGATTACGTCTCTGTGATTGTTAAAAACTTGGATTCTGGGACATTTGTGCAAGAAAGAAAACAAAGCAGTAAATTGGAGAATTGACGAGTTTATCGCAGTTCTGGGCACCTATACAATAACAAAATTGATCAATTTTTTCCCTACATTTTACTTGCTGAAAGGTACGCAATTTTTGCAAGCCAAGCGTCTGGAAAAACACACCCAATACAACCAAAATTAATTTTAATAAAAGGTTTGTTCGCCTGTTTCTCCCGCAAATAAAACAAATCTCGAAGAAGATTGCGTTTTTAAGTATTTCTCTAACGGCAGTCTTTAAGAACCTGCTAAAGCGAAAAAAATCAATTTTTAATTAACTGTTTCAGCTTTTACAGTTTTTGTTTACTTTACCTACTTTTCGACCACTTTCCCGGCACCATGTGGGCAAACACGTTGCAATATCGAGTGCAATAAGTATTGCACAAGTTACCACAGGATCAATATCCTGTTTAAATACAGAAGTTGGGGAAAATTGTTCAATTAGAACAGAAAGGATTTTGGGAACTAGCACAAACCTTTAAGTAAATACCTTGGGGTTTATTAAACGACGTAGAAATAAAATACGAGGAGTGGGTCTTTATATTTTTATTATTCCTTGTCAGCTAGTCTGAGGTAATCAGATTAGATTCTTGATACCGAAATCGTTTTCTTTCTTAGTGTCAATGCTAAAAGTTTCAATTTTTCATTTAAGTTGTATTGATGAGAGTTTGCAATACCACTTAAAAGTTTTTTATTAGTTTCGCTTATAGTTACACCAGTAATGTATCTTCAGAATTCAAATAATGAGCCAATTTTCAACAGCTGTTTTTGTAACTTCCTTTTAATTTCCTTTGGCCTGTGGCTTGCACATCTTGAATCAGTAAAACTGTTAGGTACTCTTAAATAGGAAAAGACTTGAAAACTTTGTCTATAGAAGCAATAAAGCAATAAAAACTTTATAATGTGAAGATGAAAGGTAAGTAATTAAAAGATTTATTTTCAATAAGGATCGTCGGGACGAGCTCATTTTTTGTTCGAGAAAACTTATGATTTACTGTTTGATAATGGGTTGGTTATATTTAGTGAGTTGAAGCGCAATCATATTTTCTGCTGTTTATGACAGAAAGACGTAAACAAGAATGATATTTTTAGAATCAATATTCATCAAATTTTTCAAAAGGGGGGCATTCCTTTAAAAACGAGCCGAATCTGGGAAGCGAAACAATTCGACAGTCTGGAAATGAACCACATTTTCATTGTTTTATTTACGCGTAAACAGAAACTACTTCAATATCCCGGCATATTACAGTACACAATTTGAGAGCTTTTAATTATTCCAACTTATGTGTAACAAATATTTCATGTTTACGTATTCCAAAATAGCTTTGTTTAGCTTACCTTCATGTCGGATTCAATTAAATTTTTCAAACTTTTAATGAGAATATTCACGAGCAATGAAAATCAATTGGTTACGGTCGCGATATCCTGCACACCTTTTATAGCATTAAATGCCAACTGTTTCAACCGTAATTCAGCCAAAGCCGAATTATTGAAACAGCGGCCTAGAGTAAGAATTTGCTCATTTCTTTCCGTTTTATTTCGGATCAAATAAATGCGCAATTGCGAACACAGAAGCGTTATCTCCGATTGCTTATTTATGTGAAGAAGGGGATTCTTTTATGGCTTGCCGGTTAAATGCAAACGCCAAATGTTCCATGTAACAATAACCGATTCGGGGAAATCGCTCCAAGACTCCGGTAACGTGTGTCGTTGAATTAAAAAATCCGCCTCGGCGAGTTGAATAAATAATGTAAAATTTAAACAAGGAAGACGAGCCATACTCACGCAACGCTTAACAGAGAAGACAGCAAGAAAGAGGAAATGAACCACTCACATGACACTATAGAAAGTCTTAGAAAAGGTGCCGAATAGACATTACGTTAGCATTTTAAAGTTGAGTAGCGAGCGAAGTTAAACTGATCTATGAGAATGACGAGTACGAGATCATCTGGGAAAACGAGCCAGGGGTTGGCACGGCGCAGCTACTGGATCGACCTGGGTCTCCATAGAAACCGGCGGGAATTTCCACAAAAACACTGTTTAAGAATCGTGGGCAATAAGACACGGGGCGAAATAAATAATCGTTTATTCAGTAGTAGTAATAAAATGGTACATTAGAAGAAGACTATGTCCTCGGAGAAGGCCCCCACGAGCCGGAACTCGCTCTTGCCCAGGACCGCTCTGAGGAACTGCGGGCATTCCGCCGAGTAGGTCGCCGGTCGGGGCACCGAGACCCTCATAACAATTTCCCTCTCACTGGCTTGAGGAAACGCGGCATTTCCCTTGACGCTTTTTCCATCCTCGGTCGCTTGTTCCGTAAGAATCATATTAGCCGCTTTCTGCGCGTCGGAAAACATGCCAACAATTCGATTACCCAAAGTGGAATCGACTCGATCGGCAATTTCCACTTCGCGTCCGCTAACCAGCTTCCCGATCAAATTAGATAAATTCTCATCAACGGCTCCCGCGGGATTGAATTTATACATCAGCGAGTTGACTTGCGAGGTGCGCAGCTCGAGTGCTGTCACCTCTTGGATGAAGCCCTCGAACCGGCGCGGCTGCAGCTTGCTCTCTCTAGAAATCCGCTCGGCGGTTTTAACCAACGCGCGCAATCTTTCGCCAGCGTCCGCAAGCTCGCGCGGCCGCTCTTCGCCCACTCTGTAGATGGCGATGTGGCACAAGACCGGGATCAGCATCTCGCAGATCTGGCACAGGCTCCTGGAGTCCAGGAAATGGAGCACCTTCTCCGCCTCCCGCGTGTCGTCGAAGAGCCGCTTCTGGCGGTGCGCCGGCACGGGCTTGGCCGAGTCCCACGTCTGGACCCAGAAGTTATCCTCGATCATCATGCGCGAGCTCAATTCGCCCTTCTTCTGCCCCCATTCGTCCAACTCCTCGCTCTCGATCCAGTCCCGCGGGGAGTACCACCGGATGAAGTCCTCCAGGACCGATCCGGGATTCGCCGCTTTGAAGGACTCCATGTCGGAGAGGAGCGAAGCGCTCATCATTTTGGCCCGGAGCTCGGAGCCCTGGGCGTCGGAGCCCAGCTTGAGCAGGACGTCGGTGTCCTCCTCCAGCTGGTCCTCGCTCTTGGGGACGGGCTCCTGGGTGACGGGGATGTAGAGGGGGTCGCCGGTTTTGAGTAATTTCAAATTGTTAAACTTCCCGAGGCGGCCCACGGGTTGGTTCCACAGGGAGTATTTTTCTTTTTTCCGAGTCTCTTCCTCCGGTTTGTCCGCGCAGTCGAAGAACTCGTCCTCGTCGGTGGAGGAGCCTTCGGCCGAATCGAAGGTGGTGGTGGTGTTCTCGCGGGCCTGTTTTCGCTCAATGCAGCAGTTCAGCATTTGGAGTTTTTGGTGTAAGAGGCTGGTGCGTAAGTCGGGGTAGCCGGGCAAAAGTCTGGAACCAAGAAAATTTGTGATCATCTGGGCACGGCGGTCTACTTAAACGACGCAAAAGTGAACGTATAATGTTTACGTTGAAGAAAATTTTGTTAACTGAATTGGGTAAAATTTAATTAAATGAAATTCGGTTAATGTATGTAAACATTTGCCTTATAAATTTTAAATTACGTGTAATAAATGCGTCGATTCATAATTTTTGCGAAGAATTAGAAAAAGTAAAGACCTCGATACATATTAATTCTCAGAAAACAACTACAAGTAATTGACGAAAACACTAAGATGTACATGCCCAAATCTAGGCAAAAAGATATCCTAAAATAATTACGATTACTTAACGTGTTATGAAAATACAATTTCCTACACATGACAATTTGTGTGCAGCACTAAATTGCTTTCCAAATAAGGTAGGTACATTTTTTTTGACGAAAACTGAAAAAAAAAAACAAGAATTTTATTGAAAAGTATGAGTACAATGTAAATAACTGCGAAAAGTGAACCTAATTTTTTACGTTCTTAAGTTTTTAAGTTCTTACTACCTATTAAATCAGAACAAAACGTACAATTATGCACAGAATAATAATTAAAACTGCAAATATTTTAATATTCTAAATACATGTAAATTGTAAGTATTGCAATTAAATACGTCTTATTATCGTTTATAATTATGACACTAGGACCAATATTCCTTGAACAAACTCTTACGTTTCTGCTATTGTTGAAGTTTATTTTAAAGAACTACAATCGTAACTTTTTCAATGCAAGCCATTTTCAACATTCATTTGTAATTTAAATTAGCAATGAAACAATAAAAATAGGATATGGTGGGCGGGTAACATAACACACACCTCTAAATTACACGTATCATATTGACAAACCAAATTTTGTCAAAAAAAAACGTACAAAAACCTTAAACCTAAAGTAAACTCCACACTTCTAAAGCAACAAAATTCGATATTTGGTGGTGAATTTAATATAAGATATAAGTTTGTAGCACAGATTACGTGTTTATAGTAAGTATGCTAAATTTTATTCTAAAATATTGTAAAAAAAGGAATTTGCTAATCTTTTGTGTTGCTACTCTTTCAAAAAAATATTTTTTCTTTTTGTTTCAGTTATTTTTCCAAATAAAATAGTCAAGGCATTTGGCTCCAAATATTTTTTAATTCAAGAAAATGACCGTCTTTTACAAATATTTTAAGACCATTTTTTAATTAGATGATCATTACAAACTATGATAATTATTTTAATTAAGCTAAAACGCAGATATTTTGCACCATTGAATTCAAAAGTCGCAAAATACGAAACAAAAATCAGCACATTAGGTCAAAAAAACATTTCCTTCAAGTGTTTTAGCACTTTTTTCAATTGGATACTCTAATTTTTCACCAGATTTAATCAAAAAACACAAAATTAAAGTAAGTAAAACATTTATTTTGGAATTTACCAAGCGTCCACGTTGATTTTTCAACGCGAAATTCACATATTTCGAGAGATTCTGAATTAAAAATTGAACCTAAATTTTAAAATAACATTGTTTTTACCCTTTTTATGATTTTCTGCTTGTCTTTGTCTTAGGAACCCAAAATTTTGGACGAATTTCATCATAAATCTCCCACAAAATAGTCAAAAATATCCAAAATATCGTCAAATTCGCCCAGCTTTTCAAGTTTCTTTGAACAAAAACTACTAAATTAAGCTCAGTATTGCATCGTTTTTTAACATTTTCAAGGTTTATTCATTGTAATTTTTCAGCCAGAGATTCACATATATCGCGGAATTCAATATAAAAAGACTAAATTGTGTCGAAAGTCAGATTTTTTCCTTTTCCAAAGCGGTTCAGCACTTTTTCAGCCTGAAACACAAATGTTTTGCAAAATTTCGTTCAAAATTTAAAGCAAATGCTGAATTCTGTGTGGCTGATATTTTTTGAAATACAGTAAAATATACTTTAAACAGACTCATCTTAGGTTTACACCTACGTAAAAACAAAAATGGGAAAAATATACGGTTGTGAAAAAAATTGATAAGGCACTCGAAGGATTTTTTGAAAACCGTTATGCATACATATGTATGTATGTAATATGTTAATAAAACATGTGTTTTATCTAAAAAAGTCCCTCGAGTTTCAACATAATGGCAATAACTTAGAATCATAAGGAATTCTTTTGATTTTCCCACAAACTTTACTTTTCATGACTGAGTGACGCAAACCGAGAAACTGACTGAAGATTTAGTGGATCTCTCTCCGATTGCTTATTGTAATTTGCCCACGAAGAAGGCAATGCTAATGGAGAATCCACGTCTATGCAAGATCCCACGATAAAACTACGCTCGATCGATTAAATTCCAAATAATTGAAGGTTGTAGGGAGTTGTAATGTAACAGATTTCCATAATAATACAATGACCAACCCAAGCATTAAAACCTCATCACGGCATCTCGCATATGCTAGTTAACAATTAAAATTAGCACTCGAACAAATAATTGAAAGCTTCTCGTTTTTTTAACTTTCGAGTTATCCCATTTCGTGCTTTCGTGGGGAATCGCTTTAGCGGGCGCCTGAAAACGCCTTCGGCAGGTGTATATACCAGCTCAAGACTTCTCCATGGTTGCGCGTCCAGTTAGCTACAAGAACTGGTAGGTCGATGTTGTGTGAGTGCATTGGTCTTTCAGACTATCGTGCATGTGCAGTTTTACAAGTTTAACGAAATAAAATTGCTAATGATCAGTCCTCGGTTTAGATGAATTAGTGCAACTTCTTGCCGGTTATTGGAATATTTTCAAGTAAGTTGATGATAATCAAAAATGTGTACTGTTTCAAATGCAGCCTCCGGTAATTTAATTATAGCTACGAAAAGATGTTAAATAAGTAATTTGTGGTAATGCTGCAGCAAGTCCTATAATCGAAGCAATTTATACTTCCTCTGTAAACAGATATACATTAAAAGCAATTATGAGGCAATAAAATTAACAACGCAGCTTTGTAAAAGTGCCTCACGATCTTCTTATTGCAATAAAATATAAATTGTGGTAATTTTGTGGCCGGGATGAAACAGAAAGTCGAATATCGCTAAAGTGCATCTAAGAAGGAAATTACATCCAGTTCTTTTTCAATTCAGGTTTGATTGAAAGAAATAGGAAATTCTAAGACAAAAATTGCTGAAAAATCTTCAGCTGAATACATTTGCATCTAATTAGCTTATGAATAACGTGAAGCGATAATGACTTGGGATTTTGAGCCACTTCACAGAAGAAAAAAAAGACGCGGAACCTCGTAATTATTATTGTGGTGATGTAGGTATTTTTTACCTTGACGGCCAATCAGTCGGTAATATTGAATAGTAATTCTATTAGTGAAGTATCGAATGCGAATACCGTGATCGCTGATCGCTGATAACCTTTGAGTAATATTTAAAAGTAAAAAATTAAATTGCGAAAATAAGTACTCGCAATATAATAATTTATATAATAACATAAAAAGTACCCACAATTCTTCTCCATGTGGGAAATTACTATACCAAGCAAAGCGTGTCGATTCTGTTACAAGTGTTACACATACCTTTCGTGTTGTTCCTCCACACCTTGCGGACAAAGTGTGTTAAAGTTCGCATAGTTTAGTTCATCGAGTTTTTTGGAAAATCGCTTTATTTGTGGGCAAATTGAACTACTTCTCCGATTCGCTACAATTTCTAAGAAAAAACTGCGAAAAGTTTTACAATGAAACGTCAACGTAACCCATAATTATCTTATAAATCGTACCTACACATAATTCGCACACAATCCTATTTCACAAGGATATTGGCGATGATTTAATCAAGTAATTTATCTCAAGCATAAAAATGAAAGTTACTGATTTTTACTTCATCTCCATCGATCGAGTTCAAGTGAAAATCGCTCGCAAAAACGGACATTTCTGTTTCATAGATCTCATGAGCAGTTCACGTTTTGTAAAAATGCACCCAAGTATCAACTCGATTCTTTTTATGAGGAGAATGTCCCAGAAACCACGAGATCGCTAACTGGGTTAGTTTTACGGAAAAAAGTAACAAAAATGAATAAAACAAAATTTACGGTTAACGCGGACAACGAAAAATGCTAAATGTCTACACATAAATATGGATTTTTTTAGGTAGGTATAAAGTATGATATTCAAAGAATTTTATCGCTTGGCATCGTCTTCTGACAAGTTCAAAATTACGATAAACCGCTTGGCATTGAACTTTCAGATGATTATCATTTGTAAGAATGTTATGGATTGCACACCCACGCTGAGAAATATTCCACATAATTATAGAAAAATTATTAAACTGAATTTTCTAGGACCAGTTAGTCACGATTTAAAAAAAAGTGATATTAGATATTACCCGATGTGAGCATTTTACGGAAAATTAAACATTCTCTAGTTTTACACTATGTACACAAAGATACGCTTCTCTGATTGAAAATTGCAGCCAAATGTTTATTCTTTGATGCCTTCCTTGGATAATCTCCGGAAGTTTGAACAAGACACTGAGCCAAAGTGGAAAAATTGTTTACGACGCTTTTCCTGTACGTTACTAAACTATTCATTTACTCAAAATAATAATTATTTCCTTTCGTCTAATGCACTTAAATTCGTAAGCTGAAACAACAAAAACTGATCCATTTTTCATTTATAAATAATCTTTTTTGTTAAATTTTATACCGCAAATTTGATAATAACAAGCCTTTGAGTGAGATATTTTCTGATCCTGCTATTCAAAACGAATATATTGTAGCAACCTTTTCTTTGTACACCATTAAATTTTTATTATGATTATCCCAAACCGACCCTTATGCAGACAGGCTGTAGTCTTTTAGACGAACCGATTGTTATCGTAAATTATACTAGTCTCCCTTGTCAAAACAACTTATTGTGAGGGTTGTTGTGGTATCTTAAACACCATTATCCGTTGTAAAACTTTATGGTGTACAAAGAAAACGGTGCTAAAAGGATGCGTGGTAGCGTTTCTTTGAGGCAAAAGCTTGGAAAAATTAAAGTAACAGTGTGTCCATTAATTAAAACATTCGCGAGATAAATTTCGAATTCCAGCTTTCTCGCTTTTCACCTCGCATTTTAGCTAATTCGCTAATGTGCCACATATCATTAATCACGCTCCCAAAGTGCTTCAGTTCTTCAAAAATAGCGAGAATCCACATAAGCGTGAAATACGCACGATGAGTCGAGACCACTTATGCTTGTAGAAACCAGGTTAGGGAGGGCAAGGATGCAGATCGCATAATTATCAGGTGAACACGGTTATTAATACCGATTGAGATGCTAATTGGTATTCGGCAAGTGCAAGACAACTAAATGGGCCGAAGGCAAAGCGGACGCGACTCCGTTCATTGACTCTAACGGCCCGCCAAACTGTTGCCCAATGAATACACCAACTTCTTTTGGTAAAGATGCAACAACTGCTACTTGAAATTTATCGAAAAGGCAAGAAATCGGATTCAGAATTTTCAACACTCTCACAATCAGTCGAATTTTTTGCTCTTGGGCGTCCTAGTTTTGGCAAGACTTTCCAACATGACGAGTCGTAAAACGACCGATTCCATCAAAAACCCAAAATGTTCTAACACATGCTCGTTTTAATTAGAACCACCACTTTCGACTTTTCTAGCTCAATGAGACAAGTAACCGACTGAAATTAAGGCGAATTTACATTTTGTTCTGATTTTTTATGTTAATGTCCGCACTGCAATTGAACGTGAGTGGAAAGGGAAATGCAGCAAAGCCGATTAGATATTAATTGAAAAACGGTAAAGATTAATTAAAACTTAATTATTTTACGCTAAAATCAAAGTGTTACTGTACTCGATCTTCCTTTACCGTAACCACAACCGTTTAAATGATTGATTTACCAGGAATCAATTCCGTTACGATAGCACAATCACATGTGACACAGTAATAAAGTTTTCCTCCATACATGAGCACATTTCTTGAAAAAATAACTTAATACGATGCCACCTTTGATCCTAGGTTCACGTTATATTTGTCAGAACCTTGGTAATGATCTTGCATAGTAATTGGTCCACATTTTGTCTATTTTTATTTTGCTCTCGGATCGTGACTTCGTTAAATACCTAAATAATGAAATGAAAGTAAACCCTACACGACATCAGCTCTTACAAAATTATCCGCTGTACTGAAGCAGGTCATTTGAAAATGTATACATGATTCTCACCTTTGCTAAATGCCACCATTGTTATACTCATTTGCGAAATAACAAAAAGTGAGCGCAATTTAATTTTCCACAAAAATTAGAAAATTTAAACCAAGCCAAACGTGACTACATGCTACTACTACTAAATTGAAATTCAATGTCAGTGCTGAAACTCTACGAAGACAAGTCACATAAAATTTATATTTGTAAACAAGTTTAAAAGCAGACTGAATATTTACCATTCATTAGTTGTAAAAAACAGTTCCGGATTTTCTAGCGAAACTTTGAATTATGGAGTCAATGCTCCAACGTTACACGAATTCAAAATGTCTGGTTTGCAGCAATTTATCAGTTCTTAATTATTTTTTTTGTCGAAAAATATGCAAAAATCTTTTTTATCAAAGGTAGTAGGTAGTAGTACAGTTCCGTGTATTTATGAAAATTTTATTCACATGGTTTTTACGTTATTTTCCTCTTGGAATATTTAAAAGGCTCCCAACATGCCTAACGTGAGAATTTACATAAAACAATTGTTAATGTGTCTGGAACAATGTGCCTGTGGTATTAACAACTAAGAGCAGATCTAGAATTATTCATTTTAGAGTCATTTTATTATCTTTTAAAACACGGAAATATTTAGATTGCCATCTTAGATCTTAACTAAAAATTCATCTTAAGTCCCTTTTTAAGGTGTAGCCGTGAAGGTACGGTCTCGCTTTAGACACACGACTAAATTAGAGGTTACAGAAGATCGATAAACGTAGCCTTAATTTGAAAAGAATGTTATAATGTAGCCAAACCAGCCTATGAATGCAAGAACTGTGTTTATCCTTAACGTATAATGGATACAAAATATGAGGTGCATTTTGTGGTACATTTCCTAAGCCCATTTTTCCAGGACTTGGACATCAAGCTATTATTATATCTCAATTACAAGGCTCCACGTCTGTCGCACAAATTGTTACTTTATTTAAATAACGGATTCTGCTACGGAGTACTAGTTTTTGTAGATGATTGAGTTAATAAATTTGCACTTTTAAGTCAAGTGGGGTTTTAGTACCTCATTTGTGGAGGCAAATGTGCCAATTTGATTCGATTTACACACGGTAGCGGTTCCTCTTTGTACTAACTCCTAATAACACAGCAAACATCTGCGTAAAAATCGGCCACTAATCATTGTAACCTAGAGATTTTCAAATCCTTAACCAGATTACCTCCATAAAAAGATCATTTGTTATGTTATTACTGTTCCTGGAGAGTTTCACTATCATTAAGAAAGACTAGAATTACAATTTCTAACTGTTCATATTCATAAATTAATATCTTTAGAGCTAAGCTTGGAGAACATGTAACTACAATTTCTCCTAACTATCCGCGGATGACAAGCCCGTCCGGTTTCTCAAAACAACTACTCTAATTAACCAAATTCGTTCTACATATGAACACACTTGACGTACTACCTGCTATGAAGACGAAATTAGCTTTATAAAAAAATTACTGCAACCATTTCATTGTGAGTTAGGTAACACTTGTCAATGCATCACACTAATCCGTTCTTTCTGAATAATAAAATTTCTGAACACGTTCGAGTTTATTGTTTCCGTTTCCTGAAAAATACGAGGAACAGAACCACTTGTCCCTAACGGAAACCGTCCCGTTTTTATATTCTTTCAAAATCTTTAGTTTTCTGTGCTCATTAGCAAAGTTTTGTCCAAAGTATCGTAACGTAGAGAACAAATCGTGTGAGTAATTTGTTTACAGAAGCTTGATATCGCGTAACTTATCAAGATTAGGCAGAAATTATTGCTTTCGTAAGTCGTAAAGCTTGAGAGAAACTCGTGTAATAAGCAGTAGATTTGATCAAATAACTGCAACTTAATCCTAATAATTTGAGAGAATCCAAAATCCAGATGCTCATTTAACACAATTACAATACAACACATGTCAAGCCCGTTAAAGCTCTTAACGCAGAAATAATCCATCAGCAGTGTGAACATTCCTTCGCAACAACCGATTTTGCACATTCCTCTACCGTTAAAGAACAAATGTGTAATTATCCATAATAAATACATGTGTGTCCGTTCTGCCAACACATATTGCGTAAATGGCAATGGAACGCCTGTGCGAGATTTTCAAGACTGAAATTTCAAAGTCTTGCAGATGCATGCGAGCTTACGCTCTACTGGTGGTAGATTATTGTTACGTGACGAAACTCGCTCACTTGTCCTATCGTGGATTCCAACGTTCACCTATTTATCTAAGGACGTGAAACACTAATCTTCTAATAACTCCATTATAAAATGTGCCATTAAGAATGCATGCTTTCAACACAGAAACAAACGTGCAAGGAAAGCCGCTGCGCTTGATTAACCGTTTTTTTGCGGAAGATCGCATTTTACATAAATAATTTTAATCTCATCTCTGTCCTTACATAACGCAACGTTTCCAAAATTTATCAAAGTTTTAATCAATGGACTGGGTCTCTCACAGCTTATTGTTGCTAAATAGTAAGATCTTCTCATTCGATAGTGGACACATGCTATAATTATTACTAATATTATTGCCTCTGCATAATGGGAGAAACTTTCACTAGGTAAAAGAAAATCGCAACGTATGACGTAATCCGAGACACATCTCCACGCCAGGTGCATAATAAATGACCCATTTCGAAATCAAAAATACCAGAAATGTGGGCAGATATTTCTAATTCCATTTATTGATTAAAGAATGTGCAAGGTAAACCACCTCGACGACGGTGCATTTTTTCTTTGACAGACCTGTTATTTTATGGTGAACACACGACTTATTGCCTTGACCTTAGCAAGTCACGTTTTGGATGGAAAATAATTAGCATTTTAATAGGGAAAAATCGCTATACAGGTCAGACGGCGAAATGCCCTTCGGCCAGCGGAACCGCTAGGATGCCTCCGATCATTTCAAAAAACAAAATTAAGTATTCTATGAGTGACCCACATCTTTCTTGTCAACTTTTAAGGCGAACCACAAGATGCTAGGGTTCTATTACAGAACTTACGAAACGGTTTAGATTTTAATTGAGATTATGCGTGATAATTAAACTATGTGAAAAACGGGACTGTAATAATACAATTAAGATTATAACAGTGCTAAAACCGCTAGGCGACTTTCAATTATTGTATAACTTTTGGCAAAATTGCGGCCTCAAGGGTACCCCGGGGGTTTTTGGGAATTGCAACACCAGTGAACAATCCGAGACACTCCTCAAATTCAAACGATGAGAAACGGTGTCAAAAAATGCGCTTGCCCAATATATGGGTGTAGAATATAATTAATTATTGTTATTCGTTTCAATGTTTAATTTAGAGCCACCAAATAATAATCAGGGGAAATTGTGTGAAGGATGTTTGGCAAGACTAGAAAACATCGGGGTTTTACAAAATAAAACAATTATTCTAATTTTACCGTTAGTACCTATCGCACTGTAATTTAGAAAACAAAAAATAAATATTAACACATTTTACGGTATCCATCATTCTGTTTGGCGCATAACTGTAGAATTCGTCATTGGGAAAAATTGCGATCTGCGATATTATCAACACTTTCTTTGGCTTCAAAAGAGAGAATGACAGTGTGTCTTTTGCAGGTTGGTTGACCATAACGGTCCTATAATCTTCACCTAGAGCCCGAGGCCGCGGATACCCACCAACCAAGGCCCATCCTTAAGACCTTTGGTATTTTGCAGCCGAAACAATGATCGATCAGCATGTTACATAACGGCAGAATGGACATCAAATGTTGCTATCATAGGTTGTGGCAAAACATTTAGGTGAGTAGAATTTGCGTGGAATTCCAGTTTTTGATAGCACCTCATTCCTATGCAAATTTAATCAGACGAACCTGATTCGACCCAATTTTTAATAAGCTTTCGGCGAAATCGACACAAACAATTGATCGCATTGTAACGGCAAAAATCTAACGGCGGAAAAATAACTGGTGCATAACACTCCACAGAAATGTGAGCATTAACAAGACGCTACGCAATTTTTTATTGTGCAAAAAACGTTTAATTCACAAATGATTCGAGTCGTTTCGACCGATGTTGTCCCATTGTTTCATTAACACATTACCCAAGAAAAATGGGGCAGTCGGAATTCGTTACAGCATTTCACATTTCTCACCTTACGTAACATGGGAACTGAACGAACCCCACAAAGGGGTCTTTCTTTTTGCGACATTTCTGCCGAGTGATACATAAAGGAAATTATGGCTGTTTACATGGGAATTTCTTATTGTGACATCTAGCCGAGGGACGACCACATTGTGATCGTAACTTTAGTTCCAATCAACGCGAAATGCCTGCGGTTTCTTCCGCTCACTTTGGTGCATCTCCTTGTGTCGAAACAATTCGCACCCATGGTGCGCCTAGGTCAGGCAATGTCGCTGACATTATGATAAATGTTTAGCAAACGATTTATTCAGCTATTCCACCATACGAAAAAATTGTGAAGATCGGGGGTAAAAACGCTCAGAAATGTTAGTGTTCAATATGCATATTTTGTACCGATTATGTAAATTTATTCCTGTTTCACTTGTGTTCTTGAATTATCCGCAATTTGTTTGCTGTTAATAAGCAATAACCACTTTCTTGTAGTGTACTAAACAGCAGACTAACAGGAGCCTCAATCGGTTTCTTAATATTCATTTCATCACAATTTTTGATGTTTTAGGATTGCACCGACCCCTGTCAGTTATTATGATTGATTAAAGAAGCATTTGGGAACGAGCTTTTGAAACACCAATTTAGTCGAAGTAATTGGTCTAATTGCGTTAGATTTTCTATTTATTCCTTCAGGATTTCTGCTTAAAAATGTGATAAACTGGACAGACGGGTGCGCGCTAAAGTGTTTTTAAGCGGATGCACCGAACAAGATTGCTAGCGGTTCTAACAACACGCGCTGTTTTAATATAAAAATAATTGCTTCTAATGCGCAAATAAGGAAAGAATTCCTCGTAGTTAAGTCACGCACTCGCGTATAATTTTTCCGTTAAAATTCGCAATGTGCCTCAAATAATTAATCACGCTTTAATTCCAGATCATGCAAGAAGGCAAAATCATCGCCACTTTTGTGGCCTTAATCACACTAGCTTCAGCTCAATGCCCTTGGCAGCGGGAATCCGTAGACCTGCAGTCGTCATGTCTGTGTTCCTACAATTTAGGACACGAACTTTCGGTGCAATGTGACATGGTCGACTGGCCAAAACTTCTTGCAGCTTTACAAAAGTACGCCACAGCGACTCCCCTTGACTTACTCTACGTGAACAATTCCACGATTGGTGCTTTAAACGACAATATTTTCGTGAACTTGCGAGTGCATAATTTGCAATTATCGGGGTGTAAGATAAACAGTGTGGCGGGTGGTACCTTCAAAGGACAGGAACAACACTTGAAGAATTTGAATCTGCAAGACAATGACTTGACCGAAGTGCCGGTTGAAAGTTTGAGGCCTTTGAGGACTTTATCACTTCTGGATTTGTCCCACAACAGGATTAGTGCGGTTCCGGACGGTGCGTTTGAGACTTTAAAAAAATTAGCCACGTTGAAGTTATCTGATAACAACGTCACGTTATCTTTAGAGGCGTTAAAGGGGCTCGAAGGCTCCCTAAAAAATCTAAATCTGAAAGGGACGCGTCAGAAAGATATCCCCGAAGCGGTGAAAAATCTAAAAACTTTGGCGTTTCTGGATTTATCCCAAAACAGTTTGCGGGAACTTCCGGGAATGACGGGCTTGAAGTCATTCGAGGGTTTGAATTCGCTCACTGCGCTTAATCTTGAGCGAAATTTGATACAAAAACTGGACAAGAACGCGTTCCAAGGTGTCGAGAAAACGCTAAGTTCGCTCAGTTTGCTCAATAATTTGCTCCCTGATTTTCCGACGGAGGCTTTAAGCGTCTTGTCTGAACTGCGCGTGTTGGATATCGGATTCAATTTACTGACCGAGTTGCCAGATAAAGCCTTTCAGGGCAATCCCTCGATCACATTGTTGGCTCTGGACGGAAATCCGTTAGCCACCATCCCATTTTCGGCTTTGTCTCACTTGAACAATACCCTGCGAGGTCTCAGCTTAGGCGGGCGATTTCTGCACTGCGATTGCCGCCTAGCTTGGGTCATCGATTGGATAAGGAACGGTGACTTACAAGTGACTAGCCGCGAACGAAACCCCCAATTTTGTGGCAGTCCGCCACGGTTCAGAGACCGCGGCTTCTACAGCATACAGCCCGAGGAACTGTCCTGTAAAAAAGAGGAAGGCGTGGGCATTGCCACGGTCGTCACTGCCGATCTGGACGACGTTTCAATCGCGGACTCTGAACTACCACCGAAAACTACAACAAAGGAGCCAACCACCAGGAAAACAACCATCACGACCAGCACCATTTCGACAACAACCACAAAAACAACCTCCTCGACCACCAAAGCAGCAACGACGAAATCGAAAGTCAGGACAACATCGCCACCGTGGAAAAACACACAGAGGCCGCCCCTCATCATGAATTACCCAACCAAGACGAAAATTGACGACGCGAACGATGTCATAGTCAAAAACGCCTTCCGGCAAGACAACTCGGTGATAATCCAATGGGGGTCCGAAACCGCCAATATCTTGGGCTTCAGAGTTGTCTATCGCCTATTTGGAGACAAGAGTTTCAAGCAGGGACCGCCCTTAGAAGCGAGCGAGAGAGAATTCAAGATTAAAAATGTGCCATCGCAGGTTTGCTTGCTTTATTGACGTATTATTGTTCCAAAAATTATTTTGTCCTTTACAGGAATGTATCATAGTCTGCGTGGTCTCTCTGGAAGAGATTAACGTCACACCCGAAACCGTTCCATATTCACAATGTCGTGAAGTGAGAACAGTTTCCACCGCTTCTTCCAACATGGACAAAATCACAATTGCTGCAAGTGCAGCGATTTGTGGAACCATTGTAGTTGCCGTGGTCATTTTCGTAGCGGCTTCGAGAAGAAGAACGCGAAAATTGCACGAATTACACCAACAGAAAATCGGGATGAAAAACGGACTGCCCATAAGTGGGTTACCGGTCAACTGTTGCACCGGTTTAGGGCCTGCAGCCAGTCCCGGCGGACCTCTGTCCTCGCTGGCGACGCTCAGTGCGTTCAACAACAACAAAGTAAGTCAAAATGTCAAAAAAAAGACACAATAAATAGGAACATAGGAAAAAACATAAATAGAAACATTTTACTTATTAATTATGTAAATAAGCACAAAGTGATTTTTACCAGCCACAGTGGATAGGGAAAATAAAACAAAAGGGAACACGGGCGCATTTTAAGTGTCATGAGTATTTTACCTTTATTAAAATTACGCATTATTAAAAGATTTGTATAAATTTGTGTGCCGTTAGTTTACAGAAGGTGGAATTTTTTTTGCAATTCCAGGACTGGGACCAAGTTTCGGGCTACAGCACGCACAGCGTCCAGAGACACAACCGGATGTACTCGCTGGACCAGCCCTCCACCCTAATCGCGGACGACATGCGTTCCCACTTCAGTACAAAAGGCACGAAATCGCGTTCGATAGCCGACGGACAATCCCAGAACAGTTTTTCCAACCACTCTGGACGCTACTTGAACGCATTTCCCAGTAACTTAATAACTTCGCGTCAAGGTAAATTATCCCGAATTGAGTCTAAGTATTGAGTTTGTTATTGCAGATTTGCGCCAATCGAGACAGTCCTTGACCATGCAATCGGACAGACTGTCGACTCGTGGACCTAGTCACCACGCACCGACCCATTCCGTGGCGTCCTCCAGACGCTCCAGACCCAGATCCCGGTCCCGGGACTACAACAGGCCCAGTAGCCGGTACAGCACGGCTGGATCGACTCACACTTTAAACAATTATTGCGACAATTCCGACAACTGGACTGACCACGATATGGACATTTACATGGCGAGAAACCCGACCACTAGGAACGGTCTCGTACCGCTCTGATTTAGTTGCTCAATGTGTTCGCAAGGAATGATTCAAAAAGGCTGTTATTTGATTCAGACAATTCGCAACAGCACGACTGATAGTAGGATCAGTTAACAAGTAATTTTAAAGATAGTTACTAGAGAATAATGATAATGTATTTTTATATTTAAACGATATTTCTCTATTTATATGTTGACGGAAGTATGAGTTTATTTTGTATATAACTTTCGCAAAATTAAATAAATCTCTTAAGTGACTTACCCTGGAATTGGAATGCTCTTCTCCCATCTGTACCTCATTTCTTGGGCGAATTCGAACCACAGGTGCGCAAAGGCCCGAATGCCTCCAAGAGATTGCAGAGCGTGGCCCAAGACGATTGACAATCGCCAGATCAAAGAGTCAGAAGGGCATGTTTTGAAGCCTCGACATTCATAATCGAGATTAAAAACGTTCTCTTCCTGAAATATAAACCAAACACTCGAGTGAATTATTTACCAATCCCCAACTACCAGAACATACAGGTGTCAATAATTTTGAATGTCAATTAATTTTGTGACAGTCAGGAAATGTCTTTTAGGCATTATTTCGTAAATTCTTTCGTTTAATGATTGTCTCGCGTACGAAAGCATACGCTTCTTTAACTATATGGCCTATAATATGTAAAATACACATCTAATTTTGAAATTATTGCAAATAACACAAAAATTTACGTTACAATTTTACGAAATTCAATTGTTCCTGCGATAACCAGCTATTGTCAACTATGAGTGCATAATTTCCAAAAAATATTAAATTTTTTTTAGTTCTTTTATTACATGTTTTTTTCTGCTTACTACAGTAATTACTAATTAACGTATTTTTAGTACAATTCATTATAATATTGAAAATTACTGTAATAACATAAGAACACTTATAATTCATTTCAATTTTGTGGCTTATTTTTGACGAAATCTTTGAAAATAACTGCTAAACATTGTGAAAACGATGAATTTTAAAGAATAAACTAAATAATACGATATGCTTAATTGTGAATCGTTTTTTGCTAGCTACTCTATTATTTTAACAAGACAATAAAAAGTAGTTAAAAGTTTGCTGCAAAACAGATGCTTACAGTCTGCGGTGGATTGCTGGGGTTGCTATTGAACATTTCCTTATAGACATGTGGGGAGTCTTCCTCCGCGTCGGGAAATAAAAAGTACAGAATCGGCACTAAAATCTCTTCAGACAGAGGTGCCACGCCTCTCCTATTCTTCGTTAGCGAATTTCTTGCCGCTCTAGTGAGTAAACTTGAGATTGTCGGTACCTTGGGCTCTGTTAGTAAATCCAAGGGATTGCTGACATCAGCGGCTGCCGTTGCTGAAGACGCAAACTCGCCCAGGACGTCGTACGTCGAGGACGAGTTGTTTAATAAGTGTAAAAACTCCGTCAAACATTCCCCAAGCAAACAAAGCGGTTGTTCGGCGGTCGTGATCAACATTGTCCATTTTGCGGCCAACATCGGGTCAAAATCGCTGTAACTTTCGCTGTCTCTGACCGCACGGTGGTTTAGATGCGACCACGAAGTTTTAAGAATTATTGACTCGATTGGGTCGATTGTTACGCCAAAGGGGACACTGCATACGTCTGTGCTATCGAAGTGGTCACTGTCGGAGTTTATGTAATCCTGCTTCCACACGAAATTACCAAAGTCGGTTAAAGTGTAGCTTGATTGCAAGGAAACCATTATAGTTGTCATCGTCATGGGGGAGAGGATTTTTGATTTGAACATTTCCAAAAGACCTGACAAATACTGGTACAGTCGCGGGCTTGTTTTCAAATGTACCATCTCCAGATTGGTTCTTATGGATTCAGACTCGTAAACGCCCAAGTAGCAATTCTGCCACTTTTCTCTAATTTGCACAAAAATCGGGGTTTCACATTTCGAGTTAGCTGACGCAACGTAGACGGAACTTAGCAAGACTTTGATCCTACTTTCTGAATTTATTCCAAAATTTCCGGAGGGACTTAGGACTATGTACTCGTCAATGCCGTACCACTTGCTGAGACAGGAGTGCTCAACTGTGTTCTTAGAATTGTAGAGCTCAAAATCGTACATGGTGTCAAAAGGGTTCTTTTTCTTGGTTTCTTCATTGTCTTCGACTTTGGACAATGTGGATTGTTTTCTGAGAAAAGTTAACTTGAAATCGACGTCAACGAAAGACAGGTTTTCGCTCTTGATGCTCCAAATTTCGCCAAACAGTTCAGTATCTGCTGCCTCGTCCTTTAATTCTTCTGTCTTCCACTGGTTTATAATTTCTTCGATGCGCGCAATAAAAATTTCCCATTCGGAGGCTGTTGTAAAATCTTGGTGATAAAATTCCGTTTCGTCAATTTCCTCGTTCATTTTTCTAACATATTTTTTGCAAATTACTTAAAAACATAACCTAGAACGTAGACGTCAGTTTTTATTTGACATCAAATGGGCTGCAACGCCTGCAACCAACAATACCGATCCTTACAGAGTGCTTCATGTAAGTTTACTAATGAAAATAAAGTCTACATTATTTACGACATTTAATTAATCAGATCTCGTGTTAAAACATACAAAACTGAAGAGGAGAATATTATATAGTTTAGAAAAACAAAGTGATAAAAATAAATGATAGCGGTTTGTTCACTTCAGCTGGACCATAAACCACTGAAAAAATCCGATGATTGCGAACGAAAAAGATAAAGGGAACCATCCAGCTTTAATCCACGCCCAAAATGTTAATCTAGAAAAGCATTTAGTTTGTAGGCACAAGTCAATCTAGAATCGTACTCGTATGGTTCGTCCGATTCATAAAAGGCCTGAGTTTTAAGCAACCCTGACCGAATTATGGTCACATCGTGTAAGGGATGATTATCAGTATCAGTTTTCAAGTGTTCTATTCGGTGAACAACGTCCTGACCTTTCAGGACCTGTAAAACACCGTAAAATAATTTATTTTTTGACTGTAAAAACGGTTTAGACCTTTCCAAATGCAACATGTATTCCGTCCAACCACGGAGCAAACATTGTAGTTATAAAAAATTGACACCCGTTCGTATTGCGGCCTTAAAAAGTATTTTTAAGTGATAATTACACTTTTTGAGAGTTATGCCTACCACCATTTGCCATACTGACGATCCCTGGTCCATTATGTTTCACTGTGAAGTTCTCGTCTTTAAAAAATCTTCCGTAAATGCTAATTGAACCCGAACCGTTATTATAAATCAGATCACCACCTGAGTGAAATATTATTATTTACTATTACATTATTTATGATTATTAATAATAGACCTTGAATCATAAATCGTTGAACAACGGTGTGAAACTTTGTCCCCTCGTACGTTTTACCACCAATTCCGTTTGTTGCAATCTGTTTAAAGTTTAAAACAGTGTTGGGCACAATCTCCCCAAAGAGCCCAATCACAATTCTACCAAGATATTTACCATCAGATTCTATATCAAAGTAAACTCGATCAGTTACTTTCAATAAATCGCACTAAAACACAATTAATAATTCAAATCTGCAAGCAAACGTGTGTATGTGTTTAACATACCATGCAATATTGAAATAAAAGTAAAAAAGTGAAGATCTTTACCATGTTTGCCGAATGCATTCTTTACGTGCCAAGCTTTTGTGAAACTAAGTAGAACAGATTGCATAAAGCCTTTAATTTAATTAGTCGCCCATTTACTGAAAGCTTAGACATGCGTGCTTACGACTGAATTTTATTAACTCAAACGAGCTTTTGCATTAAATAAATTGGAATCGCAACGATGAAATAATTATAAAATTAATTGAAACAACATTTTAATCGGAAATGTGGTGAGGTAATCAAATCTTTTTTCAATCATTTATAGATCGAGTCGGCAGTAAATATTAACTTTCTCTAATGTAAGAACGTTGAGATCCATTTGTGAAAAATGTTGATTTCAATATTAATATTTCAATTAGAAATTAAAAACTTCAGATATTATTCCACCTTCATTTAGAAGTTTCAAAGCTTTCGTCGTCATTCTTTGTTTGTTTTAAATGGGAAGCGAACTTTTGCACCACTTGTTCTTTTTTTAATCACGCTACTTTGCCTCATTACTTCTAGTTGCATAAAGAAAGTAGACCATAAATAGCTCAAGGGAAATAAGACTACGCAAGTTATATGTGATAAATATTTATATTTTATAATTAAACAGAGTTTAACTGGTTTGTACGAGTTTATAAATACAGACATAGTTAAATAGCGCACCAGTTAAAAATATTTGTACATTCATCCTGAAATAAAAACATTTCAAATTACTTACATTTACACTGTATTATTTTATAAATCTCATATGTTTACAAACAATATCTATCGATTGAGATACGTATTGATGTCACTTGATGTAGAGTAGATGAGCGTGAGTAACCTGGCTCAAGAAAGAGGAAAGTCGAATGTAATGAGTGGTTCAGGATTTGTATTTGAGGAGGGAAGAAAGCATACATCAATAATATGAAACAGTCTCATCGTACAGAGTGATATATACATAGAATGCCACGTGCCCTGCTAAGCAGGTTTAACAAACTCATGGACAACATCTAACATACGGTACAATGATTCTCAAATGCATTTAGTCCTATTTATGTACAGGGTGTTGTAAAGCTAGTAACTGGCATCGCCAGTGTCCTCGACACGTAATATAACACAGCAAACGATATACGAGTTATAGTCATATACACTTAGCTATAATACAGGCTCTAATGAAAATAACTCTAAGAAAACACAGCAGTATTAGTCGCTGTCCTTGCAGCTTTTACGGCTGATGTATCACAGTATGCATTGCCCCGATCCGCTCTTAGACTAGTTGAAATAGGAACACCGAATTTTCAGGCCGCCAAACCCTCCCTGCTCGCGGGCAGCAGCTCCTCTCGCGGGGCTTCCGGGGCTGATTTTCGCTCGAAGTGGAGGTCCCACAGGCTCCGGGACTCCGGGTCGCGGCTCGGGGGCCTCTCGGGCCGGTCGGGGGAGCCGCCCTGCGACCGCAGCGCCTCCGGCGGAGGGTAGCCGAAGCCGAGAAGCCCGCTGTACTTGCCCGCCGCGCTCATCCCGTTCTGGTTATTCTGTATAACTGACATTTCGTTCAGCTGCAAGCCAACAATCAGAAAACTTTCCTCAAGGAAACGCTCTCACCTTCTGCTGCATGCCGTTAAGGAATGGGGCCGGTAGGTACGGATAAAAAAGGTCGGGCCTCCGTTGCAGAAATTCGGAATCCTTGGGTGTCATGGGAATGGGAGGGAGGTCGAGGGACATGCGACGGCCGCGTCGCGACGCCCCGTTGCTCCACATATGCGTTCCCATATGTACCTGCGGGCAAGCGAGTCAATAAGAGGTTTCTTCGGCTAGTGGCAAGAGCTAGATCTAGATATATGCACACTGCTATCACTTATCTATGGATAGTTTAATAGTCCCACTACCAGAATGGACTAGATTGAAACGTGTAACATGTGCATACGGCTCCAAACCCAAATTAGTGGCGTTAGTGAAGCGCAAGCAGTTCTTTCTTACCTTGAGGTTCCCCTTGGTGGTGAAGGCCTTCTGGCACACGGTGCATCTGAACGGCTTATCGCCCGTGTGCGTACGCATGTGTATCTGCAAGGCCGAGCTGGACGAGAAGTTCTTATTGCATACGTGGCACAAGTGCTTACTTGCCTGTAAGCCTGCAAACACACACACAACACACATGAGCCCACAACCAGCTAGTTAGTGCAAGCGATGACAACAAGGTTAATGTATCGCTTATGGTCACTCTCATTATTTACACAAAATGTTTCGATCTAAGAAATTATCACATTTTGCATATTAGACACCAAATGATCAAGAATAAAGGGAAACACTCTATTTTTGAACTATGCATTCGTCTGGAACAAAATCCAATAAGGGTTTTATAAAAAAAATGTGCTAACTAAAAAATTGTTACGTATTTTGCGATGTATGGACATGTAAGGATCAACTGAAAAAATCCTACAAATAGAATAATTGTTTATTCCAAAAGACATTCCTTTATTCAATTGTCTTTTGGATGAACTTTTATAAGATGTATGTATGTATACTCCTAGATTGTTTTTTAATTTCTCAAAAGCTGAACATTTTTTCAAATCGGACCAAAATAGGTGCGGAAACGAGCAAATTTGAAAGCACTTTTTGATTTAGTCGTAATTTGGTTGTTGTCCCCTTTAGCCTTAAGAAAAATTTGGTTTTAGTGCCAAATGACACAGTAGAACTGAGTAAATTTTAGGTATTAAGTTTCACTACAAAAAATGGAAATAGAATCAGTTTTTTTCGAAATGAGGTGAGCGTAACCGTCGAGTCCATACTTACTGGGTGGACGTTTGGGCAAGGGTAGTTCCGTCTCGGTGGGTTCCCTTTTAACCGGTTGCTCTTTGTTTTGTTCAGATATAGAAGGTTGTGAGGGTGGATTGGGTTGTTCGTTTTCGCTGGGTTGAACTTCCCTTTGAGGTAAGTTTTGTTGGGATTGTTGCGAGTTTTCATCTCCGCTTATCGGCGGTTTATTCTCAAACATGTGTTGAGGCATGTCCCTTATTTTATGTGTAAGCATGTGTTGCTTCATGTTGCCCTGGAAAGAGACACTTCGTTGAAAAGCCTGAGTGAGATTGTTGCGGCCTTACCGCGATATGCATCCAGTTTGAGGCGTATCCAGGGCTCATCGGTAGCGGAAGTACCGATGGTATTGACTTGCGAGAAGCCGGTTTCCTTTTGCTTGCCTTCCAAGGCTCCGCTTCATCCTGGATACGCCTCTCTCTGCATACACATCCGTCCTGAAATAGCAGTTTAAATAAGCAAGCGATCGCTTTTCCGGAATTATATCGAATGTTGCGCGAGGTCAAGAATGACTCTTCTGCCCATTTTTCCTTCTGTCTCGAGTGATGTCTCGCATGTCTACCGTTACGATGTTTATCATTTTAAAATGGAGCCGAATATAAAAGTGAGATTCTTAATCAAAAATAGACCACTTAGACATTCGACATAACTTATAGCTGGCTGAGAGCCAACAGTTAATTCGAGATGTCGCCAACTCTATTGTGTCCACAAAAATAACTCGCTTTTATTTCTCAATTCAATCACATGCATTTAAAGACAGCTGACGTACCTTGGTCGAGAAGCCTCTATCGCAGATACTGCATTTAAAAGGACGTTCTTTCGTGTGACTCCTGTAATGAATCTCCAAGGCAGAGTTGCAAGCGAACGTCTTGAAACACAAGTTACAGGTGGTGTTCCCACGGCCTAAATCCAAAACATTTTCTCAAAGTTCGTTCAACCAACGACAAAAATAAAAGTAACAAATTACCTGTTGGTCCAACGGCTAAACGCAATGGACTGAACGCTGTGGATGTCAAAACAGACGACGTCAAAGATGAAAGTGCCGATGACATCAAAGGAGTGGAACCTTGACCTGGTGGTATCAATCCGAACGTTGAAAACAAAGCCGGTGGCGGGCCGGGACTGGGACCCGGACTCGTTATCAAAGGCTGGTTAGTTCGAGGGGTTAAGTCTAAAGCACCCAAAGAATTGCACTCGGAAGGAGTCGGACTGCCGGCATGTTGAGAGGAAGGTGGACGTGGAACCTACACAAACCAGTCACTCTAAAAACTTTTGACTTTGATGTGTTATCACCTGGACGGGTGTCGTTGTGACGCGGTTTGGCGAAGCTCGAATCTCCGAACTGCCTGGACTTGTGATTCCAGATTGGCAAGGCGATTTCTCCCCATTTTGCATCGGCGAAGCCGAAGCCGCAGTCCTAGTAGAACATAAATCTTCGGCAGAGCAACTTAAACCACTCATTGACAACTGGGAAGCCATGCTAGTCGGCACTCCTTGCATATCTGGCGAGGAAGTAAACCTCGGGTTTTGATTTTCGGAGTTGCTCATGTCATCGTCGTCGTCATCATCGTCGTCCATCGATTCGTGTTCCTCTTTATCGATTTTTTCATATTTGTGATTCATCGAGAGTGTGTGACCTAAGGGCGACAGCCCCGGAACGGCAAACCCTTGCCCTAGGAATGGATTAATGGAATTATGAATCGAAGGGAATCCTCCCGGCGACGGAAAGTCTTTCACTTCAGCCGCTTGAATCTGCTCGGGAGTGAGATCAGTGGGTTCACCCGTGTGAAGGCGGATATGTTGTTGCAGAACAAGCGCATTGGTGAACTTTTTGTGGCAGACCGGGCACTGGTGCAGCACCCGCATCGGGGGCTTGGCCCTGTGCACCCCCATGTGTGTCTTGAGATTGCCCTTGGTGGTGAAAGCCCGTCCACAAATCTTACATTTGAACGGCCGTTCGCCGGTGTGAGTTCGATAATGCATCTGTAAGGCGCTCTTGCACGACAACACTCGATGACATATCACACACTGATTCGGATCGGAAAGTTTATGTTCGATATTGTCAACAAGCTGTTGGAGTTTGCTGGTTTCCGACGTTTTTGTCACTTCTATCAAACTCTCCCATGAATTGTCGTTGCTCCCTGGCCGTGGCAATAAATTCGAGTAGATAGCGGGGTCTTTGGCTGGATCGATCACTGGCGTTGCTGGAAATTGGCCTAAGCTTCCCGACGATGTACTACTCGGCGGCGAATTCACTTGTCCGAACGAAAAGTTCGCAGGCAATCTCTGACCCGTGGAAATGCTCAAAGGAACTGTTATGGAATTGCTCTTATTCGAGAGATTCTCAGGCTCATCTTGCATATTCTCCGAATGGTCTCCTCCCGGGCTTCGCGCTCCCAGCGTGTCCTCGTTGCTGTACTTGCTGTCGATGCTGCATTCGTCGTAGGGCGCCGGAGAGGAGTATCGCTCAGGTTCGTGTTCGCCTTCGTCGTTTGGTTCTTGTTTTGGTGTTATCTGAGGAACGTTGGATTGTGCATCGTCATATTCGCGTTTTTCGTCGGAAATTTCCGATTTGCAGTGAGTGTCTCGCACGGGAGTTGGCGATCTTGCCGGTTTGGTGAGATTCTCAGGAGCCTCTTGTTCCTCTCGCTTCATGAAAAGGGGATGCGGTGGGAAGAGCCTTTGCGGCGGGTCTTGAGGCCTGTGCGGTGAAGGTTGCAGCCGACTGTTTAGCAAATCGGGCGGGGGGCCGTGGGGTCGGTACAGGGGCAATGAGGTGGGTGGGAAGGGGTGACCTCCGGGAAAACCCATATGTGGTGGGGGACCGCCCGGCGACAGCGAGGGCTGTTGTCCTAATTGAGCTAAGAGCGGTGGATGATACTTGTCTAGGTGTTCCGGGACCGGATTCGGGTTCATTTTGATATGAGGAAACTTTGCACTATGTCTTTGAAAATGTACTTTCAGGTTACCTTTCGTGGTAAACCGACTACCACAAACATTGCACTTGTAGGGGCGTTCTCCCGTGTGGGAACGGATATGTATTTGCAGGGCCGAGTCAGAGCCGAAGACTTTTCCGCAGTACCGACACCGGTGTTTGAAGAACGGTTCGTTCCGCCCTTTGGAGTCATAAGGCGATAACGAGCCTTTGTTTCTCCTAAAGGCCAGTTCGTCGGCCAGATTTGTGGCCAATAACCCCTGACTGGCGTTATCTAAGACCTCTTGAGCTCTCTTTTGCAACATTTCTAACGTATTTGGTTCGTCTAATGAAGGTGGTTCGTTATTGTGAGTGATTATAGTTGAAGCTAGTGATGATGATATGGAACAGTGCTGCGACTGCAGAGGTAGAGAGCAAGGAACATTCATTTCAGTCGTTTGGTTCTCGGATGGTTCTTGTACGATGGGTTGTGGGGGCTGTATTATGGGAGTTGGGGTTGGTTCCCTTGAAACGGGCAAATTTTGTGGGGGTGGCGAAGCTTCAGCCGGGGCATTTTCCCCGTTTTCGGAAGGTGGGGGCGAGACGGGACTTGCAGCTTTAGATCTGTCAATCTGCAACTGCTGTTGCAGCTGATTGATGAGTTGTAACTGCAACACTTGTTGGTGCTGGAGGGTGAAGAGTGTTGACTGCAACACTGCTAGTTCTTGGAGAGCCGCTTCGTTGTCCGTATTGTTGGCCATTGCCGTCGCTGCGAATTGCGCAACTGCCACTTTAGTGTTCTGAAGGGCTTCCAACGTCACATGGCCCGGTGCCGACGGGATTGGGATGGGGAAAGACAGCCTGGGGCTGGTGTCCTCAGGGGAGTTTTCTTCGACACTGTTGTTATTGGCGGCGTCCTGTCGATGACGTCGCATACGTTCCAAACGTTTGCCGCCTGCGTCGTCATCTTCGTCGTCCTCTTCGGAAACCACCATGTCCTCGGGGTCAGAGTGAGCCGGATCGTCGTGCTTGATTGCCTTCTTCTCACATTCGGCCTTGTGCGTGAGATATTCTTCAACGTCGGTGAACTGTTCTTGACATCGCTGACACATCAGTACTTCAGGTAGGTCTTGTGACGATGTCAGCGACATATCCCGGTCCATACATGGCGATGCTTCATCTGCAACGACAAAAAATCAATTAGCTGATCGCTGCCGACTGGAAGAAAAAATGCAATCTCGACAGCCGCCGCTGCAAGGGCGTGCGCTGCGCTAGCATAGGTCGAGATATTATTAAATGAGATATGAAACTGGTGGGGATGATATGTAGGGGAAGATGGAGCAAGCGCGAGAGATGATAAAGTGGTAGCAACGAACCAGCCAGGATCTCGGTTATGACAGCTGGGCGGCGACTAACTATTCATAAATATAACGCACTTGTTGCTCGTTCATAATCCCCGCCTTCAGGGACCGCCCAGATTCCATATCCATAACGCGAACAAGTCTCGATCGCTTGCAGCAGTGAGGCTTCTTTGTTCAGCGGGTCCGGACACCGAAGAATCCCGGAGGAATTCATTTGAAGTAACGCGATTTGACGGTTGAATACGTTACGAGGACCAAACTGGCTGTAGATGTGTTCTTAGTATCGATTGCTTATAAAAGTTATTACTTATTGCCGAGAACTCGTTATCGCAAGCGAGACCAGCAAGAATTCGATACGCTTGTACACCACGGCACATGCCCGCGTTTTTACACATCACACTTTTGCTTTTCCAAATTAACGCTACTAAATTGCCTCCCATTAACTTTTTCTTTCTCATTTTAAAAGTAAATGTACTTTCCTTGACCAAAATTAACATGACTTTATTCACATGAGCCTATGCATTTTTCTTTTAGCTTTGGTAACATTTTTCTATTTATAAAACAGTTCCTCTTGTTAATAGTATAATTATCTAAGTTTAGGGAAAAACAAAAATTATTAATTATTGGGTAGGTATAAATTATGTCTGTTGCTGGTCAGCAATAATCCTTCGTAATTTCCTGTCGATATCCAAAATAAAAGATTTAATTTAAAATGATTCCACTTTCCATTCAGCTATCCATTTTTTGTTATCTATAGTTATTGTAAATATTAAATTAAAATAAATTAAATCTGAATAATTAATAGTTTATTAAAAATAATGGGTGTGTGAAACGTAATAGGACGGTTTGGGCGCGGACGCATTTTCCATTGTGCAGATATCAGGGGTTGGCGGTGATGCGATCAAATTTGTTTACGATTAGGCGGATTTCCTCGCGGGAGGTATGAAAAGCGGTCAACTCTGCGAGATCGATCGGTTTTCCAAGTTAGAAATTCAATTCGATATAAAGGCTGGGGCGGCAGAGAGCTTTACGACTAAGAATTTCGCAAACAGCAATAGATAGATGTTATATATTTCACAACATCGGCGTCTCTAGAGATAGACGAAGAGCGGCGCTCCGTAATTTTTTCGAGTTTCGTTTACGCGTTCGTGGAAACGTAGAACTAGCCGGTTTATTTTTGGTGCCGAGTACATTGTATTGAGTTCGTTAGTGTCAAGGTAATTTAACCAGTCGTCATAAATAGATGTCTGTGGCACGTGCATTTTGGGCCGAATAGGGCCCTGATATATTTATCTAGAGAGGGTCGTTTGACAGACAAATGGTGGGACTCCTGGCTCGTGCTCGACGAAAAACCAGCTTCCGTTTTCATAAAGCTGGAAACAGGCTGTTGTCATATGTGCCGGATTCCCCGCATTTTTAAATATCGCTTCCGCCGTTAAATTACGCCGTCTATTATTCTGTTAGGGTGGGCGTTTTTTGAATCAGTTTTTTCACCAAAATTTAAGGGTTTGTTTAGGAAATATTTCCGCGGGCTGACTTCACCCACAGACTTTTCAATTTTGCTCGTAAACACCGCATGCCGGATGTAATATAAAGGCTTCCTCAGATCACGTTTCTATATCGAAGCCGTTCAGTGATGCGTTATCCAGTTTCGCGGGAAACGGACCCGTAAAAACGGATACCCCGAGATGCTATATTTGCAATTCCAATTAATTACGACTTCTAAACGAAACAAACTCACTTCACTTACAACCGATTGCCAGCCCGCCCTTACGCCAAATCTCATTATCATTCGTTGCACTGCCATAGACTTCACCGACTCTAAACAAATACCATCAACTTGCCAAACCTCACAAATAAAGATTACTTTCGCGAAAAGGCCAGCTTTTAGCACCTTCATGCATTTTTCATTTGGAGCCCTAATCAAGCATAAATAACATATTTTACACAGCAATTCCTATCTGGATGCAAATTGCTCCCTATTTTCAGAGCTATCGTAAATGACACAAAATCCTCTTCACATGGATTTGACATAGAATTAGTAAAAATTTCTATTTTTTTAAAAATAAATGTGCCTTTGGGCCACCTGTTGTGTAACGAATGGACGTTGAAACAGGTAAATAGCACACACATCAGAAAAATTCTCACGGAGTATACCCTATAAAGCAAATCAAAGAAAAACCTAAAACCTTGAATACTAAATTGATTGCTTTATAAAGTAGTAGCAATGATGGACATTAATTAAGTCTCTAATTACAATCGAAAAAGAACGAAAGCAATAAACTGTTTAATTTTGTCCATGAAGGTAATAAATAACGCTGAATGTTCGGAAGTTCACTCACTAATAGCGTAATGTTTTATTTCCTTTGAAAACAATAGTAAAAGTGAATTTTAATTTTGAGACTACGTTCAATTGACGAAATAAGTAGGTTTCCACTAACGAATTCGCGAATGCAAATGAAAAAACGTGTCTAAATAGAGAAAATGCACCTTTTGTTGTTTCATTATTTTCAGCGCTTTCGACTGAAATAACCTTTAGGAGATATGTGTAAATAGTAGTTGGTAACGGGCTATTGAACTGCTGACTCTTAATCGTCTCATTTAACTTGTTAGCGAGTGTACAACTTTAGTCTAATGCCAGTTTAGCGTATTACAGTACAGTTATTCTAATTCATGATAGGTGAAACAAAATATTGGTAGGATGTTGAATATTCAGACAGGCTTTCTTATGAATGGATCAGTAATGTTTCGTGCCAATATCCCGGACATTTGAGCAAAATAAAAACGCTGAAATATGAGGTAGCGAAAGCCACGATCAAGCATTAGCTAAAAACAAGTTTATAACCGAATAGTTTGGCTTATGTTCCCGTGAAACTATGAATTTACAGAGTTCTCGCAGTAATTTATCTGGGACTCTAAATATACGTTGTTGTGTTCAAGAAATGAAATTTTTGAATTTGTCCCCTGAAATCCCTTAGAGTTGCCGCCACGATAAAATCTCGATGCACTTGTGTGGAAATAAAGCGCAAATACCGATAGTAATAACAGAGGGCCGGGCCATTTCCTTTCTTTAGTTTTACCGCAACAAATTTGTCCCCGCGCTCTTTTATGTGGAGTGAATGCAACGCAATGTAATCCGAGATATTTATCCTTACCTGACCGCATAGGCACTGCTCCAAACTGCGTGTATAATACGGGCCGATATTCGAAGACAAACAACGTCTATATTTATGTCATTGTAATGTCATCATTGCGGCTATTGTGTCCTAAATATGTCCGGGATTATGCCAGGTAGCGATGCGACAGTGCCGCTGGGGGGTGGCAGATGTGCACCCCCCATTATCATTTTATAGAATTTCGGGCGACAGTTGCGCAACTGACCGTCGTGAAATTAATGCTGCCACCCCCGCAAATCGATGATTTATTGCGCCTTTCGGAAGTCACCCTATAATTTCGCTTTTTAGGTAAAAACCAAATGCATCCATCCAAGGCCAACGAAAATAAATTTCGGTATTATAAATAAGCACGAGGAAACAGCCTAACCCAACATAACGACTCTGGCCCACCACATTTAGAATCCCGTGTTTATTTTAATGAGGAGACGTGTTTTCATTTATTTCCCCAAATCTCCAGTTTTATTAACACACGTATGCGTCAAGGCCAAAACGGATTCAAGGAGATTTTACAGAACCCCGCGGTTATGTTTTAGTAAACTTCTTTGACAAATGCGGACACAAAGGTGGCATTAGCCGAAAGTACGGTTAGTCACGAAAATACCACATTCACGATTTACGTTATCTACAAACAACCCGTTTACTTAATTATTTGGTCTAAAAGTAACCACACTTGATAAAAATTAAAATTTTGTCTTTAAATGGAAAATAATTTCGTCTTTTCTTGTAAATTGTTGAGCCAGTGGCGGAGCTTACTTTGTTTCAACATTTCAGCAACGGTTACATATGACATCTTTTAAGATATGTATGCAATTAATTAGCGAATGTTAACGAGACAGATCATAAATAAGGATCACATTTTTAACGAATACATTTCAAACGTATTTTTATTTTCCTCTTATAACATGTTGCTTATCAAAAAATCTACAAATAATTATAGAGCTATATTAAGTTGTAGCAATAAAAATTGTATGATAAATCTGTAGATTAACGTGATAATGGTCTGAGTTATTTTCAAACAGACGGCGAAACCAGAGCATTGGGACTTGCGCTCCCAAGGTGGCACATTTTTTTTGGGGGTAATGTCGCTTCCATAGCCATTGCCCTAACAACCTTCGAACTGATTTTTTTCATTAATTTTTCGAAAAGTTACGCTAAAGGATAGACAGAAATAAAACAGTAATAACTCAACAAAACTCATTTCGGTTTATTTGAAAACATTTGAGTGAATTAATTATGAAAAAAATCGCAAAATAAAAGTTTCATTGTCTTATTTTAACGATTTCGTACGTTATTTCCTTATTTTTCAGTTACCTACAAGTAAAATTTTGTTACCATGATTTTTTTTGAATTGATTTCTATTACTTTTTGACAAAAAGTTTTGACTGATTTCATGTGAGTATCTATGTTTAAAAAAACGTTTCGGCACAATTTAACAATAACTAAAAAGTATTAACTATTATAAGTCTCCTTTAATTTTCATAATTCTTGTTTTATTTTGTGGCAAGTGATTTAAAAATAGGGAAAAATACATGTTTTTTCAAAAAATATGTGTTTTAAATTACTTTATTTCTGAACACTCGGTTGATCGATAAAACGAACACCTTTCTGCAAGCAATAGAAGTGAGATTATACACTTGTACTGTACATTTTTTTAAGTATTTATATAAAGTACAGTACATAAAGATTAGGTAGAATAAAATAATAATTCAGTAACTCTTAATTTCCAGAAAATGCTTATTATTACAAAATATGAAGTAGTTAGAAAGATTTCTTAGGTACGTTTTACTTTTTTACATTCTTGTCAGAACTAAATATATCAATATTTCTTTCAATGATTTTAACAATTGCTAACAAAATATTTAGCAACTTCGCCATTTCTGAGAAATAATGTTTTATGAAGATATATTTTATATAATTGGGTTAATTAAGAAATCATTCATCCTCATACACGGTCTCAACTGGTAAGTTTTTGTTTTTTTTTTAATTTAATTTTTTTGAATCAACACTGCCTTTGACTTGGTTTAGAAAAATTTTAATGCAAAATAGGAAATAGAACGCAACATAAAAAATCAGATGAGAGATAAAAAAAATAAGTGTAAAAACAGTAAAACGGGAAAAAATTGTTATAAAAAAAATTATTTAATTTAGGTATATTAAGACTGTATAATTTGCAGTTTTATAGATCACCATGTTAGGAAAATTACCATTTTCGCTACATTTACCTGCGGCATTGTTTTGGGTGTTGTGAGGGTAAATAAGAGCAAAATCGGTGAAAAAGTTGTAAAACGTCCGCTAAAGTACAAATAAACAATTGTCTGTGATTTATCGGAGCCTTAGAAAACAATGGCCCTAGGTTGCATTTGGTGCTGCATCAGTTGGAATAATCAAATAAATTGCTTATAACAAAGCAATACCAGAAATATAAATGTAACACGTTCAACAATGGCCGACCATTTGGTACAAATACGGAATGTAAAAGCCAGCCCAGTCACGGCGGCATTTGCATCAGTGCAACCCCAGAATAAGAGCTCGATCGTTTAATTAATTTATATCGAAATTCAAAGCTGTGGCCCCTCCACGACCAAAAAATCCACCGAAATAAAACGCGAGACTATTAAAAGAAAACAAAAGTATGGCGACAACAGCAATGGCTTCGCTCTGGCGACAGAGGAGGAATCGCAGGCATTGTTTAAAAACCACTAATTATAAAGCTTGCTAAGGCAGAGCGTGGAGATTTATTTTTCTTGCATATTGAAAGGCTTGCTTCGCTTGTTGCTGGCAGTGCAGTTGCCATATAACTCAGATCATGTGACAGGGACCGGCCAGGGCCGCATCCAGCCCCCGTCCCCGATGCCGGCCCTGCGCCGCAATTTTTCGATACGGCTTGCATGTTTCATATCGTGATAAATTTACACACGTCTTGCCCACAGCGATGTGAATGCGGCTTAATTTTTTCAACCGGGCTTAACAGATGGACGGATTCTAGGGAATCTGGGCGCAGTCACCTTAGGCATTCCAGATCGCACACCGATAATGACGGCCTTTGGGCAGGAAGCTGCTCATACGACGCAATTAAGCGGATTGAAAACGGCTAATATTTTACAAAATAGAAGTTCGACTACGATATTTATAATTGCACCGCCAATAATAAAAGTTATGTGTTGTAAAATAATATTACGGAGCTTTAAAGTTCTTATACGCAGCAATAAATTTTTCCACTTTACGATATAAAATACGCCCTACTAAATGAAATGACGTTCACAATGTTTTATTTATGATTTCGAAATAATTGACCATTATTTTTGATTCGCAATAATACGTTTTAATTGATTTAATTTGTATAAAATTCATGCATCAAAATGAATTTATTTGCTCGTAATAGGGGGATAAAGAAATGGTGAACTATAAAAACATTATAGGATTAAGTTTACTATGTCTAATAAGAAATAATTAATTAAATACTGCGATAGATATCACGGAGAGAAAATTTATTACTTGAGTAAATCTGGTGTAAAAACTGGTTTTATCGATATACAGAATTTATCAGATTTATATGACATTTCCACAAATCAAATCAAACACCTGATACATATTTTAATAATTTTTACATCTTCAGTTGAGTTCATTTTTCAATCCAGCTAAAACACGGCGACTTTATATTCATTTTTTTTAAACTAACATATATGTAGGTATATACATTAAGAAATCTTAGGGCCGGTTTATAGATTATTACCTCCTTGTCCTAATTAATCCAGAGTCATTTACTTTCACGTCAAATTTAGTGCGAATTATAATTTAAATACAATTAAATGTTATATAAAAGACGAATTATATTTTCTATTATTGGTAACATGATACCAACAGAAAGCTGAATGTAAGAAATAAAAATGTATATAGAAATATTTTTAACAAATTTTCATTGAAATGAGATTGACGACAGTAAATAGGATGCTAAGAATTCAAAGTTAGGTTGACTTGTGGTTAAGTTAGCTAAAATTGTATTGTTCCACTAGATATTACTCTTTTTTTTGGTATTTATTCGTTAAGGTATTAATAAAAAATATTAAGTTATGCATTATTTCTGTACTCATATGTATATACTTATGGGTGTTTATTTAAAATTTCAGTGGTTTAAACAAAATAAAATTTACTGGTAGTTAGAACGTGTGCACAGTGCTGGGTCACTTAATAGGCCATAGCCTAAGGGTGCCAACGTATAAGGAACGCATTGATCAAAAAGTTTAATTCTGTAATAAATTAAAAATAAATTTTCCTGTAAAATAGAAACGATTAACTAATACATACAAAAAAATCAGGGCACAAATTGTAATTAATTCAAACACACATTTGAAACTTTTTTTATTAATCAAATAGACGACAAGCACAAATTTCAAAGTTCCCAAGTCATATAGTATTGAGAAGCTAGATACTTCTTTTCTAAAAACAATTTCTTTGCTATTGAGTAATTTTTTGAAGAGTACCAAAAAATTTTTAAAGTTTATTTTTTTACAAGCTCATTGAAACAAGAGAAACTAGTGAATCTTGTTCCTTTGACGATTAACACCAGGTATTAAAAAATCCTGGACATCTAACCGCGGTTAAATCTTAACCAAAATTTTATCCGTGAGATAAAGATTGGTTTAGTGGAAATTGGATTAATTTTCAGATTTTCTATTCAGAGCACTCTAGGGTTTAAATACCTACGCATGTGTTGGTTAGTTGGTTAAGACAAAAACTAGATTTTTTTAATAAGTGTGCATGCCAAATATGTGAATATTTTTCCAAAGTATACACAGGCAATAATATCCGAGTATTTTTATGGTGCATCGAATGCTAGGTGATACCTATAATATGCACTAAGGTATCGACAATGCTGACGATTAATTCAAAATTTTCCAAAATACGAGCAAAAAAGTCATGAATTAACCCGAAAAAGCTGGTTAATCCAGGTTGACCATAAAATTAACCGCGATTAAAACACTGAAATACGACAAACTAAGAAATAAAATGGTGAAAATACAGAACGTAAGACACTTTACTTAAATTTTGATGGTGTCATTACAGACACCGTTAAATTGGCATTTTAAGCCAACAATTTCGTCTTTAAAATATATTTTTTTTACATATCGACTAAGCTAGGCCTAGCAAAATCTCTAATTTGTTTACACACCTTCAAAAAAAATTATTAAATTCTCGTAGATACTCCTGAGAATTGATTTTGATGCTAAACCTAACTACAATTTTCAAAAGTTTATATGAGTAAATTAAGCCGAGGTTTAGAAATAATTCTACAAATAGTACAAAATATGGGATATTTTTTAATTTTTGATTTTGCGCCGTCAACTTATAAAAGTTTTCGAGTTGATAAAAAGCATCGCGGTTATTAAGACTGTGTGCTCATGTTGGTTGTGTTAAGAAAGTGAAGCATGTAAATACTGTAAAAATCGGTTTTATTACGGTCCGTGATGAACGCAATGTTTCCGGAAAGAGTGGGGCTGGATGTATGAACGGGTTCTTTTCTGGGGTAATGCCTCACAGCAGATAATGAAACCATTAATGTAAACATTGGTGGAACAAATCAAGAACCCCCTATGCGATAGATAGCATTGATAACAATGGCAAGGGAATATAAACAAACACAAAGCGACCAGTCTGATTGCGAGTAACAACCCGGACTCATATGCATGTATATGAGCCTACTACCTGCGACACGGGTAGTTTATGTGACTGGTCAATGAAGAATGCGTTCCCCCATTGGCTTATAGAACAAGTTATGATGAGGTGAGATTGGCTGTACCTGGCCCGAGCACCGCCTTCGCCCAACCTTCGCTTGTCTTGTTCATAAGTTGCTTTATTACCGCTGTCGGCGGGTATATTAGACGAGGGTACCTCGAGTCCGGTCAGACGCTGAACACCTCAATAAATAGACTGCGGAATGAAAATAGTCCGGTGCAACGTAATGAAGTACTCTGCCGGCCGGAGAACCAGTTTTGGTGATGTTGACGTGCTCTTAACATGGCCGTGCTGATGGGACCGGTCCCAAACAAAGGACGAGCCTGTTTGCACCAAAGGGTCCTAATTTCGGTCCTTGCTGGCAGAGGAAGGGAGCGCAGCGGCCGCGCGGCCCACCAACTTATGAGGCGAGATTGCGACTGCACCTCCGTATTTTAATTTTAATTAAGCTCACTCATTAAGAAGTGTATTGAGTTCTGTGTATTGATCAGGTAATAAGATTACCTTGAGACCGAGCAATGCCACCGAGGTTTCGCGCCAACCGTGGCCACGGGAGATGCCTAACGACCACGATGGCACCTCCTCAACACTCATTTGCATTTTTCTAGCGCACAATGAACTCCATACTCTTTCAGTAATTAACGCCAAATTGTAAAGCTGAACCAACACTTGAATCACTTCATTCGGACAGAGCTCTGCCTATTTAATTATTTAAATAAACAATGCACTCCTCCAAGTACAACCTGTAATACCTATCCAGACACCTAGAATATTCCAACGTCAGGACAGTGGATTTGTATCCACTGTAATGAAATAATTTGTTATCCACCATTGAAGATGGAATGATTTTTGCCAACCAATCAATGAAGAACCCGCATTTTTTATTTAAAGTTATACACAGAGGTACACAAAAATAAATTTCAAGTATACATGTTGATAAAACAAATTCATTGAATAACAAATAACAAATCAAAAAAAGATTGATTAATAATGCTAAGAATAGGTTTTAGTGTCATATTATTTTTCTTAATTATTAAATTACTAATTTAATTGAATGCCTATATTATTTATGAGTCCAATGTGAAAAGTTACAAAAAAAATTAAAATTGTGAGCAGAAATGATTTATGGTAGGAACAAATTCGTAAACCTCGAGAGTGCACCAAAGGTTTTTAATAATTTTGTGAGTTTGAATCGACATCCTATGAAAACGGACCTGTATAATATGTCTCTTTATGTCTTTTGCAGAACCAAACATTCCAAGAAAATAGGGCAAATGGTTTCATCATAGTTATGTTACAGCCGCCGAAATTGTGATGGCACAAAAGGGAAATGATATTTTTTTTCTTTCGGTTAGGATAAAGATCACACAAAGATTAAATAGCTCAGTAAATCATTAAAAATAATTGATGTAAAAAATCGTAAAATAAAGGTTGCATTATGTTATTTTGGCCATTACATTCGTTTCTCTCAATTTTCAATACAGCCGCGGTATTTTTCCTGTATATTGTTTATACCAAATGACTATTTGAATTTCAGTTTGTTATCTTGTATGAACTCACTAATTTTCACAATTTGATTAATTTTTTTAATTAATTAATATAAATAAATAAATTTTATTAAACTTAAGCGTTTAATAATATAATTTCGAAAGATAATATTTAACTGAATTACATTTTTTTCTCAATTTGCTCTAGTTTATCAATCACAAAGAAACAAAACGGCCTACTCTAATTATTATAAATTCAAATAATCGCATGGTACTTTCATTGAAGTTTTTTCTTTAGAAGAGTCGACAAAATCAACTTTACTGTTGCTTAAAAATGTCAAATTATACTGTCTAAATAAAACAACCAATCAAACATTGCAATTTTTTATGTTTGCAGTTTAATTTTAAAAGATTTTCAGTTATAACGATAAAGTTTAATAACAAAAGTACAAATTACTGTCACGAATCTTATAGATATTATAGATATCAACATGGTAAAAAAAATTAAAAAGTTAAATACATCTAATAAACTCACTAAAACTTGCTATTTAGCAAAGCCATACATAAGTTATTTCAGAATTCTGCCTACGAGTAAAACATGTTTTTGTAAAAAATATTTTTGCTGCTGTTTTAAATTTGAATATGTTTGTTGGGCAGTTTATTAAATGGTGCTCTCGTAACCCTATATAAATAGCGTTTTTTTTTTTTGAATTTATTTGTTCATTTAAACAAATGAAAAATTTTTTTAAATTAAAATTGTCCACCTCCCATTAAATACACCTCTACACAGCGATTCCCCATCGGTGTCCGTTGTTCAGTGGTTTTACTGTAGAAATGTCCCGACGTTTTTCGTGTATTAATTGTTTACTAAATATAAATAACTAAACAAAATATTTCGAAATTATTATTTCATTTGAACTTTTTGTTTACCCCTACAGCGATTTTCAAAATCCAACCTTTATTTGGCAATAAACAGAAAATTAAGCTATTTGAGATATTGATCATGATCTTCACATCATCATCTGATTACGTTTGCAGAAAAATGTGCGTAAAAAAACAAAAAATGGTCAAATGGATTTGGTTACGGCTGTTTTTGCTTGCATAAAATACGGTCTTCTTCAGTCCACCATATTCACCTGATTTGTCACATTGTGACTTTGATTCTTCTTTAAGATCAAAATGATCGTAAAGAAATTACGGTATCATTGACCATAATAATATTAAATGAGTACATGCCAGGAAAAGTCGCAAAAAATTTCTCACGTCATTTATTTAATGAAAATGTATTTGATTGTTGCATCAATGATAACATGGATATGCTAGGATTTTTACATAAAAATATTTTAAATTCATGGGCGATTGTGCACCATAAAAGGCACACGGATAAAGGCAGTACTACCCCTAAGAGATACAAAAGTAAAAATAATACAGATTTATCCTTGGAAAGAAGTAATAAAATTCTGATCATCATTTAAAGAATCACACTGGATAAACACTCAGGACTTTGCAGGGTTTAGCATTTTACCGTGGGTATGCAACACTTGATGCCCAGCCTTTGGCAAACCGCTCCAGAGGAATGCGAATCGTTAAATTATGTCTTGTCGTAGTAATCGCTGATATGCTGAAATTCGTTTTCTCCGGAATCCCCCGACATACAAACAGTTTAGATAATCCTATCATAGAAATTTTTGTTTTGACTTCTAGTATTTAGCATGCAATTAAAGCGCACGAACGGCATTCGTCTAGTGGGGTACGAACAACCCCGCGTGGGCAGGAACAACGCGGCTATTCACGATTCAGCAATAATGTTGATGTAGAATCGTTGGTATCGATGGAATAGCGCTGGATAACGATCCTCCGCATTGTAATGTCCGCATTTAACAAGTTCCGATAGCGTGCCATAGCACAGCACAGTTCTGATAAATAAATCCTTATTGCTGGACGACCGGAGATAACACTGAGCATCACCTATTTGTACTCGTATGTTAGGCTGATACCGCCGTCGCTGCGGTGTAGATGCCACACCAGGTGCAGACTAATCCCACAATTCCATCCCGATTCGGGATCGAATGCACCTCTTTAAAGAACTGCCACCAAAGCCACCAAGTCAAGGGATTTTGCACAAAGTGCCAAAAATAATGCTCCGAGCTTTGGGGGTCAGGGCCGTGGCGGTGTTGACGGAAAGTTTGCTTTAAAAATAGCAAGTCCACCTAAACAGCCAGTGAAGATATTGTGTCTAGCACCGGTTTAAGGCAGGTCGCGAACTCTGCCCCCGATCTCCACGCCAACCCTCAAGGGGAAAACGTCAGGTCGCATTAACAAAACGCCACAAATGCGGAACACGTGTGGAAATGCTGGAAATTGCCCTGATACAACTAAAATTAGCCGAAGAATGCGGTGTTTATGGCTAGATTATTCTACCAAGTCAAAACAATACTAAAACGAAACGCGGTGGTGAACTTGACAAATCATCACGTTTGTACAACAGTGACTAGCCACACACGAAAATCCAAAGGGTCTGAGGAACACGCGAAAGAAATTAATGACGTGTGTTGAATTATTCGTTCGGGATTTGTTGGACAATGTTCTTCCAATTTATGTCTAAAGGATAATGCATACGGTTTGTTAGCATCGGGTTTATTAATATTTATTGCCTGAGGCAAGCTCAAAGCGACTGTAAATCGTTTTATGGGCTCATCTCTGCAATATAATATGGGAACAACCGACTCGACACGATGCACCCATCAACACCGTCTTCCCAGACGACCTGAGAGGTATTAATACATCCACTTGCTTATTATCAGTACCATTATTCTACGCTTCGCCCAACGACTTCCCGCACTCACACTTCACCTCAGGTCAGATTAGACGGATCTGTTCTCAATTTATCCATATTTCTAATTTTAAATTTTTCATTTGGAAAAGGAGAGCTCGCTAATTGTTAATAACACGAAGTCACCTAAGTGTTTTAACGTATAAAATTATATTTTCCCCCTTAAAACAGCTTCTAATTTAATGAGATTCTAAATTGGTCATAATTTACTATTGAGTAGTGTGAAGCCTGACAAGTATCAATTCGCATAAAAATTCTCGAGCTAATTCGCCAACTTTTGCGTTATTTTATTATTTTGTTTGTAAAGTTGATTTATTTAAAAAGTTCGTGTTAAAATATCTGCAAAAGACGGTCAGTACCTGGGGCCTGGTGGCCTAGTGGTATAAGCGCCACTTTCGACGGGGGAGGTCGGGGGTTCGAACCCGAATCAGGTGTAACAATTTTTCTATGAGAAAAAGTATAGAAAAGGTAAGGAAACAACACATAAACAAAAATAAGAGATTGAGAAAACACATAGACGTATAAACATAAAGCGGAGCATAAAACTGAGAGAAATAAGAAAATAATGCGGCAAAAATGTATAAGTATGTAAAGGCGCCAAATTGTAAACGTACTTTTTGTTTTGAGAGAAAAAAAGATGAACGTAAAGGTGAAATATAACTTCAAACTTTAGTTGACTTATACGCCAGGTATGTTTTGATAGAATCTAATGAAAAATTAGAGAATTAAATTGAAAAAACTAGAAAAAAATGCTTTCTCAAGCTAATTCGCCGACTTTTGAACTGAAAGTATTTGCGTTTTATGTGAATTAGTGCAATTATTTTGTTTGTAATGTTAATTTATTTAAAAAGTTTGTGTTAAAATATCTGCAAAACACGGTCAGTACTTGGGGCCTCGTGGCCCAGTGGTATAAGCGCCACTTTCGACGGGGGAGTCGGGGGTTCGAACCCGGATCAGGTGTAACAATTTTTCTATGAGAAAAAGTATAGAAAAGGTAAGGAAACAACACGTAAACAAAAATAAGAGATTGAGAGAACACATAGACGCATAAACGTAAAACGGAGCATGAAACTGAGAGAAATAAGAAAATAATTAGGCAAAAATGTAAAAGTACGTAAAGACTCCAAATTGTAAACGTACTTTTTGTTTTGAGAGAAAAAGAGATGAACGTAAAGGAGAAATATAACTTCAAACTTTAGTTGACTTATACGCCCGGTATGTTTTGATGGAATTTGATGAAAAATTAGAGAATTATATTGAAAAAAGTGGAAAAAAATGCTTTCTGGAGCTAATTCGTCGACTTTTGAACTGAAAGTATTTGATTTATTATTCAGTATATTTAACATTTTCATAAATTGCGGAAATATAGTGAGGTGTCAACGCCTTACGTCGGTATGCAAATGTGAAATAATTATTTTTGACGCAACTTTTTTATAAATCAGTTAGAGAATTCAAATGAGTATAATTTGAATTCAGATTATTCAATATTTTTTCTCCTATTTCGTATCCTTTGGCGTGAGAGGTTTTTGATTTAATTTATCCACTGGTGAATAAATCAAAATCTGCTCTCTTTTTCGAGAGAAATAGGTGGTGTTCTCCGTGCTTCGCGTAAGTGCAGGCTGTTTGAATTTACAAGGAGATAACGGCGGGTAATGAACGAAATTAAAAATAGTTTGCAATTTAACAGAAACAATTTCGCCATCGCGCCGGGCAACCGAAACCGAGCGATTTTACGATGTATTTAACAGCCTATTTTAAACGTTTTACGGCAAGTAAACAAACATTTGGGCCGTTTGTAATTAGTGGCAATATCGCAGGCGGCACGCTAGTTATTCGGCCAGGAATGATAATTCCCCGCAAAATATTACGGCCAGATGTGTGAAATATTTAGGGAAGTGTAGTGAAGTGGAAGTAAATTAGCTGGCAAGGAGCAACCGATTCAAAGGTCTAAGCGCGTGGGTGACAAAAGAAGTGCAGCTGCCGGACATGTGTCCGCAGGATCGCCACCTAGATGGACAGGGGTCGCACGTGCCCCACGACACCCCCGCATTTGGCACAAAGGATTCGATTTTAGTTCCGGATAATAACCGCGGACTATGCCCTTGGAGAGGTATAACTCTTCACAAGGGCCGCCGTCTATCCGTTAATTAGTGCTCGTAAATCCGCCGTAAAACGGTGACGTGCACTTTTCGGTACTAAAAACATGCAGATTGCCGCTGAATATTACGAGCAATTCCGATGCGCATTCGATACACTGCACTAGAGGGTGTAATCTATATGCTAATCGCGACATGTCATTGACTGACTGCTGCTTAAGAGGTTAACTTGGCAGCACCAAATGCTGACCCTTGTTGCTCACGCTCGTCGCACCTCCGCTTTTGCTAAACGGTTTCACACAATACGCTTTAGCACCTCGTCACCAGCTGCATTTTTCGAAAACAAAACCGTCAGAGAATTTGATCATTTCGCTAACTCGCACAAAAAAAGAATTAAACAAAGGATGTGCAAAATAAATTAATGCCCAAACCAATTATTCTATCTTTGACAAAGCAAAGAAAGTTTAACTATTACAATCACTAATTAGGATCAGATTTTTAACACTACGAGTACAAAAGCGGACGAAGAAACAAGAACGGAAGTGAAAACAGCAAAAAAGACATGAATTATAGTCATTTAAATAAGTTACGTCGGAATTTTACAAATTAACCCTGAGCAATGTAATGTTTAAATTGTATGTTTTGTTGAATGTTCACATCATCAGAAGAATTCGCACGCATCTTTTGACAGTGAAGAAGTGTAAAAAATATGATTTAATTTTCAATTCTTGAGCTATGGAAGTGTATAAGACAAACATAAAATAATTGGAGATAACGCATGTGCTCATAAGATTTATCGCTTGTAAATCACGCTTTAAACAAGCCTCTAATCTCTAAAATCTTCTTAATTGCTATAGAAAATTAAGAGAACAAATTGTTTTATTGATAATTTGTTTTATTCAAGTAATTTAAAAATTTTATAACGCCAAGTAACATGTGTTTTCAGGTTCACTAAAACTTTATGAGAGAAGCAAACAATACTTAAAAAAATATGACAAGAATATAAAAATAGGTCCGTTTTCTCGATGCTAATGGAATGTGGAATTTTATCATTTTAGAAGCTTTATTTTGATCTCTAGCTGCAGCTGTCATTTCGTCCTTTTTTTGATTTCAACTAAACATGAAACAGGTGCAAATCCAACAGTAATTTCATACAGGAAATTTTAAAAACACTTTGATCGCGTAACACACAAAGTGTTCGGAAGTAATGCATCCACATTTGTGTATTTAAAGAGTTATCATTATTGCCCGGAGTGGCGGCCATAAATCCAAGGCTGGTGGAAGGAGAGCCAATAAATTTATGAAATAGATCCAACGGGCTGATATATGTTTTAATTAATGTTAAAATCTTTGGTTGGGTAAGGCCGTATTATGATATCGGAGAAGTTATGGCCTTATTAGCGATTGGTGGACCCGGCGCTATTGTGAGTGCAGCTATATGAGCTATAAAACCGCGCCCAAGTCTGCCTGATATCTCGTTTTGATAGATTAAAACGTAGGGTTTCGTCCAGAGCTCGTCTTCACTTTGTCACTTAATTAGAGCGCGGACTTTTTGTCAAAAATCCATAAATTTGGCTTTCGGGGAAACAGATGAGCAGAAGCGACTTGTGAATTGCTCGCAACTAAAGTCGAAATTCCCGCTGTGCCGTTTATTACTGGATCAGGGGTGGCGTGTGCTGTAAATACAAAACCTTGATGCAGGGTTTGCACCTGTTTTATGGTCCAGGCCTTAACTTTACGACACCTTCTACCTCTTCCCATTGTTAAAGAAGTGAAATCTTAGCACGGTTCGTTCAGCGAAAACATTGAAAGCCACTTTTTACATTAGTCCAAAGGGTTGTAAATTTCTAGTCTCATTCGATTCGTGGTAATTGGAGCGGGGGTTGTCAGGAAGGACCTCGCGATTAAAACCAACACTTAATCAATTAGAGTTATTTGGAATTACGAAGTTTTAATCTGTTACAAATAAGGCAGTACTGAGCACGTAAAACGATCTGCAATTCCCGGTAAGCGTTTTTCTAGCACGGTACTTAGTAAACGAGTCTTAGTTAATTAGTAAACCTCTCAGATAGGCGATTGCCAGTCTACGAAAGCCATCGAACAGGTATAAACTCTAGTTATCGCTAACAAGTGGAGGCGCGATGTCTCGAACGATATTACAGAGCTCTGCATTGTCGAATCCCGAGATGCGAATCGTCGCGATCTAAAAACTTATAACCAACCTAATCTGAATCCTTATTTCGGTGCTATTGTATAATATATTCCATGCAAGACAGCCCAAATGCCGAGTAATAAAAACACTATATAAACTTAATTGAGCTCTAGTTTTATGATTGAAATGGTCCAACTTATATTCAATTTCTCAGAAAGACACACCGTTGCTTCTCACGACTGAAATTTTTAATTGGCACCGAACTGATAAAAACTAATTTCCTTTCTAGAAATATCCATAACATTTACTGCATAATAATAACATAAAGCAGTTTATGAGCGATCCAATTTAATAAAACCAAAAATAAATTAGTCCGAATTCAGAGGTCATTTTAGAATATCGATCATTTGCATAAGGAAATTAAGTGGCATTTGCATATTTTAACAAAATTAATAATATAGACTGTCCATTGAAAAAATAAAATATTCAATCGCCTCGACCCACGCACGTGTGAGACCAATTATCCAAAGTTGTCGCCATTTTCTTGTGAAAATTAAGGTTTACCTGTTATCCCAACGTGTACAAGGTGCTAGGTATGGAAATACTAACCTGAAACAAAAAAACGTTGTTAGATATTACTCGCATGAGAGTTTTCTTCCTAAAACTAATTTATAAGCAAAGAAAAAAATCTCATGTTTAGGGAAGCTGCGAAACTTATCCAAGGTTTATCCGAGAATTGTAAACAACTAATTGACGACTTTTAAAATTTTAAACGTTTATGAAAAAAATATTAACGTTTTTATTGACTCATCGTGTTTTTAAAAAACTTTTTTTAGACTAAGAGCGGCCCTTAAAAACCCCTTAAATTCCCAAGTTACTATCTAAAAAGATAGAAGATTTTTGACCTAATACGTATGGTACATTTTGTAGTTGAGGGAATCTTACGAAACAATTGAGTTTTTGCTGAAAAGCTTGCGAAATATTTAGGTTTGAACACGAAATAATTGCGAGAATCAATCAGTCTTTATCAATAACATATCGATCCATAATTTATCCACGATTTTTGAACCTAAGTGTAATAGAAAACTTGAAATTTTCTTAGAAAACAGCGGAATTCCAGACGGTTTTGCCGACATTTACAAAATAATCAAACGATAATTTTTTGCCCAGTTTTAATCGCCTTATGATTGGTCTGTTTTACAGTTGGGAGTGCAATACCTTTCCGATATCCAATGACAAACGTTTCAATCGGCTTGCAATTTTTTGTGCGTCAGATAAGCAAGTAGGAGGTGATTTTTATAGTTTTATTGGTCAAATTACTTACTCCAGGAACAAATGAAACACTAGCAAACAGGTTTAGGGCCGATCTTTCTCTCGGAATGGGATTTCGCATTAGGTGCGAATAAAATGGTCGATTCTGCTTAGTTTTTGAAATAATTTAATTTTCGTAGGATGTTTAAAACAAAACAAATTAATTTAGGGCTTTAGGACAAATAAAAAGAGTGCCAAATATTTTCATTTTCACCTAAACAAATTTATTTGAGTTTTAATAAAAGCCCTTAAAAATTGCGAGTTAGGAAAGTTTCCTAAAACCCGGTCTCCATTGATAATGTTTTTCTTGAGACTAATGGTGGACTAAAAGATACGTACTTTGCTTTATTTTGGATGAAAAGTGATTTCTGGGTAGTGTGTAGACGTAGAGTGAAAGAGTGGGTGCAAAATAACGGAAAACAAAGAAGTGCATTTGCGTATCCATTTGATATAATATATCAAATCAGTATCGAAGACTTAAAAAGCCGCGATGCAGCCATAGGACTGACGTATGTCCAATTAGTATATGTTTTAAACCATCTGGATCTGGCTTAAATCTGAAATGTTCACGTCAGACGGGTGACTTTGGCCGGTTTCAGCTCATCTGCTGTCGAATTGATTTTGATCTTATAGTTTCCGCGGGTTATTACACTATTGTTCCATCCATCTATATGCAAATGGTAGGCTGTTTTTGCAACAGCTTGGCCGAAAACGTTCCAGGACGTTGGCTCCGCAAGAATCTCGGATAAGAATTAATTAAACGGTTGTAAAATAGAAATCTTTAATCGCCAGCTAAATGTAAATGTTAACTTGAACAAATATGGCTTAATTCGGAAACAAGAGAAAACACGGCTCAAATATGGCAGACATTTTAATTAAGAGCGCCGTCAAACAGACCGAAACTTATTTCCTCACACTCCTATTGTAATAAAATTAAAATATTTCTCTAATTAGGCTTATATAAACAATACAAATTATGAATTCAGAGGGAACAATGGGCATGCGCTTGAGATTTTGTTGATACATGGCTGTCACCTCGTGAAATAAGCGGACATAATATAACGGGTCGGTGGAAATTAGTGTAATCTTGACGTAAACTTTAACTGCGTGTGATATCGCCAGTTATTTCGCGCCGTTAAACACGGACACTAGTCATATAAACGTGAATTGATGGCTGAAATTAATGCTGGGAGGAGGATTTCTAATGAAACGTACGCCCACGGCCTTGTTTCAGGATGATACGCCATTGTATTTTCGTTCCGACCGCGATTACTACAAATAGCCACAAAGTTATAGGCCGGTCGTGCGATAACGCCCCTGTTATACGATAATCCGACGTTATTACAGATAATGAAATTTAATTCGGGAGACTTGCGCAAGAACCACCCTTGGCGAGGCGACGCCAAACTTGACAAAGATTCATAATATCTACAACACAAACGAAACGAATTTCATAATTAACCCGACACACGCACATTGTGCTTTAGCTATTAATAACCAAGCCATTGCAAAATTTGACACTAAACGAATTGATACCTTACACCGCCAGTATTTGTAAATGTTATTGCATGATTGACGAAAGTGTCAGCGCGACCAGATCAATAGGACTAATTTATTTCACCATCTTTTTTCACAATTTTCTTGATAATAAATTCTAACTTTGAATTTTATAATAAGTGTCGAAACACAATTATATCATAATTAATTGACACAAAATCAAAGAGAAGAAACACCATGAAAGGGCAGGACAGTTTGGTGACTTCAAACGAGCTGTTAATCACTTTTGCAAAAGCGAATCCAACTGCCATTACCTTAAACAATTTCAAACTAAATTCAATTTTGTTCAAACAATGCCACCATTTCTGCCTTTTTTACAATTTAGTTTGTTTTCTGGAGTAGGTATGTCAATAATTTTAGGAACAAGTAAGGTAACATATCTCTTTTTTCAAACAACAAATTAATTACATTAGCTTCAACCAGGGCTTCAATTAAAGCGAGTTTTTAAAATTAAAAAATTTTAATCAAACAATCCTTTTCGGGGTATATTTAGAACATTAAAAAATATATCTCAAATCATAAATTCAAAACAGTATTATCAATGTAAATAAAAATATTTTATACTTTTGTTTATCTTTTTTGAAAAATTGAAACGACAGAAAAATACGTTTGGATTTTTAAATTTATTATAAAATAGGTATAATAATAATAACATAAATACATCGTATCTGGACTGTTGTGTGAGTTTGTAAATTATGGATTCTAAAATCAGGTCTTGATATAACGAATAGGTATCATTATTGTCATGGTCATTATGCAGTCATCAGGAAATAATAATTAAAATAACTATGCCCATAAAAAACACCTTAAAATAGTATTTTCTTTTCTGATATAAATTGACCTACAGAAGAATTTAAAATAGGAAGCACAAAGATTCGTAAGAATGTCTTAACGTCTTATGTTTCTAAAGTCTGGAAGATAAAAAAATTACTCATTCTATGCGTTACTTTATAATAATTTTTTTCTTGGTTCCACAGTTGAATAGAAAATTTGTATTGTCTAGAATATCTATGTATCATTTAGAATGACACCATAATTAAGTTTCTTCATAATACAAAGTTATCTGTCTTTTATTATTATTATTTTTTTAAATAATAGTAGGTACCCACCACAGCACCTTATATCTCTAATTATGTACTTCTGAAATTAATTTTTTCATAACGACCTAAATTTCCGAAGATTTAGAAACTGAGTTAAATTGTGTTAGAAGTATGGTCCGCACATAGCTTCACTGAAAAATGAAGCTCTACCCATCATATCGTCATTAATCATCCATTTAAGTGAAACATATTTGTAGTTTCGTCATTTTTTCTAAAAAGTATGACACGTTTCGACCAAAATAAACTCGTAAAAGATTTGGGTACACAAAAATGTCATTAACGAAATAAATAATTTTAATTTAAATTAATGTCTAAATAATTAGCAATAAAACTTAAACATATAGATTCCGGTTTGATTTAATAAACCCAACAATCTATTAAAATATGTATAACCATTTTATCTAGTCAATACATTAACACTGGTTTACCTAAACGACTTTTTATTAGCGACATGCATCCAATTAGCATATTCATTTTTAAAATTTTTCGATTTTTATTTAAATACGGAACTGAGGGTTCACTTCTTGGTGAACTTTTGGGTTGGTATTATCGTGAAAAAACGGCGTCTATTTGGGTTAAAAGCGTACACGCAAGCCTGGTCTAATTTTTTAATTACCTCCTCACGGTTTCAGGATTCTATGAATGTCTGCAATTAAACAAATGCAAATTGATGGTACAATGCATGTTTACAGCACCAAAGCGAGTGGGAACGTTCCTTATTTCCATATCAATTTCGTGCCGGAGCTCCGGGCAGACGCGTGTTTGTAATTAATCAAGTTTTTAGTGATTCTGGCGTAGGTGAATCGGACCGGAGGGACCGCAGGTGCCCTTCCGAGGTCCTGTGCTTTGCGATTCACATTAATAAGGTCACGTGACAGCTGCTCGACCACGTGATGTAATCGCCAAGACGCCGGCACGAAGACCCCATTACGATCACATGAGCAACGACGAATCGCACGAATTTTCCGCAAATGTGAGATTAAATAAATACACAATTCAATTAAACTTACACTAGAGCACCAGCTTCGATCGGAATTTATCGCCGTTCTTCATAAAGGTCGGATCAGAATAAAGCTTAGCGAACCGTGCTACATTGTGAGCAAATTGAATCCCGGCTTGATAACTTTTCCGAATACGTACCTGGCGAATTGACAAAACTACAAGAGGAGGAGCGATTGTCATACACTTTTTCCCAGCGAAACGGCGGCCATCGCAATACACATTTAAAAACGCACACAAAATATGAACATAAAGCAAAAATAATAATAATAATAATAATAATAATTTTTTTCAACAAGTGAATTACCCAATTACAGAAAAAATAAAGTAATTTAAATAAACGTATTCTATTTAAAATAAAAACTAAAAACAATAGAATGGTAGGTAATAAGAGAAAAAAAAGAAGTAAAAAATAACACACATCACCAAAATTCTTGCAACCCCTGTCTAATAAAAAAATCGTTATAGGTGTGTAGTAGACTGTTAGTTTGTCCACTTTAAATCCAAGAGAAAAAATTAAAAGAATGATTTGATTTGCGCTTTTAGTGATAAATTAAATAGCTGCATGATTTTCAGTATCCGAGTTACTGAAACTTTCTACCTAGTGCATCTAGGTGACGACGCCGCCACATCGACCTAGTTCCTCCAAGCGATCTCTTTGTGTTCATGCAAATGCCTAGTAAATTCAGTGTTCATAATAAATTTAGCATGAAATAATGTGTATGCGATACATCGATAAAAGTTGGAGAATTAAAGCAGTAGTGCGATGGGTACAAAGCGTTTCCTTTTCAGCGCTGATGACTTCGTGTTGATTAAAGCAGCAACCAGAGTCGTGCATAAAGCGCATAGTAAGTGCATGCCTCTGGGAGCGGTTTTATTTTGTTTAATTTGGATGTATCGATATCGAGAACAGGTGTGAGTCCGGAAACGATGCGGGGGTGGCATTTGTAAGTATTCAAATGAGCAACCGACTCTGCAGTGCAGCTGATCTCTCAAGACAGGTGAGACAACATTCACAGAAAACGCCTTTCCATATCTCTGCTGCTCTGTGTCTGCCATTAGAATCGACTACTGCCACTCTCACGGTTCCGCGCATATAAATACTCGACTCGTCGTGATTTGCATTCATTTAAAAAACGAACAAATTGCCTTTCCGTGAGTCCGGGATTCTTGCCGGATTCCGGGCGAAGAGGTGGTCAAAACGACGAAATGACCGATCCGTATTTACGTCTAATAGCGCTGGTAAATCACCTTCAAACGCGGTTAATTACTTAATGGAAAAGCTATTTCCATGAGGCTCCGGTGTAGTTTTTATTAAATATTCATTCCCCACAATGGGTTTTTGGTCAGTTCATTTGAGCCGAATCGATACTCCCACCATTCACTGCTAAATTACAAATGATATTCCATCCTCTATGAAATATAAATTAATGTTATTGTGAATTGATGCCAAACATGTGTAAATTTCATTTTATTACCTTGATTTATCGCTCTATAAAACTAAATTTGTACTACATGGGATTAAAAAGCGCATTTGTGCTTTGTACAGTTTATGCTAATGGAAACAATATCAAGCACAGCTCGTTTAGGCTTTTCGCCGCCAATTTGTTCACTCGATGTGGAGCAGTACTTTCTCGGGGCCTTTTCTGTCAGCGCGTTATGACAAGGAGAGACGGTTAATGCGGCGCGATAATGGACTTAATTCGCCAACAAATTATGGATAAGACGAGAATGCAACTCAATTATGCTCCAAATACGAGAGGAAAAATGTTAATTTATTAATAAGTGACTGTATTTGAGTCGATTCAAGTGCATCTGTTGTCTTCATTAGTAAAGCAAAACATTTCTGATGTCGAGAACACTTTAATGATGTTATATTTGCGAACGCTGCAGACATGATACAACAAATTGACAAGTGGATATTCGCTTCAATTATTCAACTCAACATGCTACTTGCTGTTGTTGTCACTATGCAATCACAATCCAAAACTTCATGAGCCAAAAAGACGGAAAAACTCAAAAACATTTCAAGTTTTATCTTTTGTCAACGCGCGATTGGTCATAAATAAGCCCTCTGAAAGTGGGCTTTATTCATTATGCATTTTATAAGATAATGAATGTGTCACTGAGAAGGAAAAGAACAAAAATGCACGTAGAACCTGAGCTTTCAAGTACCATGTCGGAGCAGTTGATTGCTGACAATAATTCAGTTGGTACACGAGGCTTAATGAGTTCGAAACATATTTAATTAGACTGCATTTGTTTATCTACTTCGCTGTTATGAGATAAATAATCGATACCTTGCACACAAACGGTGTAAATAAGTAACTGGATGCAAAGGTTTGCATTAAGCCGTACAATGTAGTTCTAAATCACTCTATTTTTAGTGTGTTTACACGATACTAATGCACTACTGCATTAAGAGATGGTCTTCATCTAGTAGATATAAGCCCGTATCTGATCCAAATGTTAAAAAGCTTCTAAATATGCCAGCGCTTTATTATCTCGAGATATAATCGGAGAATCAATTCAAAGTTATTTTTGACAAGGGATAAATCTTTTCGTTTAATTAATGGTATCCGTAGAATCCCTTTTGTAATAATTATAGCACGGTACTTGCAACCAAAATAAAATCCAACAAACCAATCACAGCCGCAACTATAATAAGCCACCCAATAAAATATACGAGCGCGTCTTTAACAAGTTGAAAAATAATTTTATTATCTGGTCGATATTTTTTCATTCTTTTTGGAATACCGGTCAATTAGTGGGGAATAAGAGCAGACCAAAGATTTTATGGTCAAAAAATGATAATTCGAGGCCTTGAAATACCACCAATGCCTGTATTTTGATAAATAACTTACATGCGTCCATTTCAGGTAGGATTTTATAGAACCAGTACCAATAAAATCCAATAAAAACTTTTAGAATACTCCCGGATTGTCTAAGACTGGGCCAAGACGGAATTTCTTTCGGAATTTTTAGAGCAAAAAATGACGACTAGGAACTTCAGTGAAATATTTCATAATTAGGACAGTATTTAGTTAGGTAGGGGTCGTACGGTGATATTAAAACGTTCACAAACAACACGACAGTCGACCATTACTCCGGAATGATTAGGTTAATTGCAAGCGAGTCCCGGAGCAAAGCTCGGTGCATGCCTGGAGTCATTACGACCTGCGCTTTGGGAAAAATACGTTTTGATTGGCATCTTCCACAATTTTTCAAACTAAACAAAGTAAGATTTTTGCGCAAACTTCTCCACAACGTAGCTCTTGCATTTGAATAATTAAATTAAAATGCGAGATAATTATTATTATCCCCGGACGTTTATTACTCTCTAGTGTAAGCAATTAGCCCAAAAATTATGAAATGCCCAGAAGATAATGTATACTAAAAAAGAAAATTAAATAAAATGAGAATCGCCTCTTTTGAGATTTTTTAAAATTGTATATCTAGTGAAATCAGGTGTGTGAAAGCAATTAATCTGCACCTCTGACACTCCGAAAGGATATTTGGGTCTGAATATGAAGCAACTTGCCATATCCGTTAAAAGTGCGTGTCTGATGGATATTTTTTGGAGAAGTTATCCATCTGTAAAGCGGATATTGTGACAACAGCACCGGGTTTAGTGCGTTCAAATCTTGGAGATACAATCTGATTACGTACCCTTCGATCTTCCCCATTAGTTTATTGTGTTGGCCATGTCGCCAATTATTGTCCAAAAATCTGTGTTTAATGGAACGTGAATACCCGACAAGAGAAATGGCAGATTAAAATTTTAATTCATGGTAACCGACAAAGGAATGATTTAAAACTAATCGTTAATAGCAGGTATGCGCATAACAAAACTTTAGGGTGGGTAAACAGAGAATGGTAAATTTATGGTTAAAAATGGTTCGAACAGTTCGAATTAACGATACTATCAAATGCATAATTAAATTTAGCTTTTAGTAGCAAGACATATGTTCTTTTACCAGCTTCATCGGACACATTAAATTAATTTAACATGGCATTAACTATAATCAATAGCATCCGAAACAAACCCTATTATAAAATATGACATGAAGTGGCTCTAATGTACCATATGCGACACATTAAGCCGCACACGTGACAATAAAAAATATTTTACAGTTCTGTGAACAGGACAACGGATTCACTTATGGTTTGTCATAATATTTATACCATCCTTTAATGTCACAAATAAAATTCGGTCATAAACACTCCGATTTTTACGGTATATTTATTTACCCAACATATTAAAATATAAAGTATTATTGTTGTTTTATAATCACTTTAGCTAATTTATGGGTTGTCAGTATGGTGGCCATATGTTGCTTCTTCGGAATTGTGAAATCCCCATTGCAGCAAATATGCGTTAAACCGATTTCAACAAATTACCAGCAAAACGATGATTTTACGCACACTCACGAGATCCAGACGCATTTACTTGTCGCAACCGCAACACGTGCCGCCGTGAAATATGTCGCAAACTTTTTCTCGCACTAGACAAAAGCCGCACATGTGAATATTCTGCGGTTAATTTGTTTGTAAGCAAGTGCCCAAAAATATTCACCGTTTTTATGACAGTTCGTCTACAGGAAATTGTATTCATAATTCCATCCACTGTGTTGACTTAAATCCGAATTAGCTCCAAGATTTTCATAAAATTTATTAGCTGTTTTACCCTACTTGAATTTTAAAGTGCACATTATACTTCCAAATCAACATTTTTCAGTTATGTCGACGTTATTAAAGCTTCTGTTTTAGCCCGTGATAACAACAAAGAAGCAGTTTTCTCACGTCGTATTTCTTCCGCCAGATTGTAATATTTATGGAATATTTATTTTTACGGACTCACAATGGACTGCTTTAATTACTGTTATGTCAAATCAATACTCAAAAGGAAACATGTGTTTGACGGAGTTTGTATACATTCATTTTTCGTTTAAAATTCACATTTACTCATACCAGACATTTCCCATGTACAAAACAAGATATTTGAAAATGCCGGTCACTAAAAATATATGCATTATGGATCGGTATTCTTTCGAAACCTGGCAAGTTGTCAAAAATTTTGGATCATTATTTAATACGCTTTTGTCAAATATTTTCCCCTACCAGTGATTTTGAAAACAAATTATAGAAGATAATGGCATGTTTAAATCATAAAAATCTTTAATGTGGTTAATTCCTACGCAACATCCTTCAATAAATAAACACTGAAAACAATAGAACACCGATAACTAATGCATAAATGACAAGATTTATCACTGCGAATATCATCTTTCCGAACAAAAACAATACTAATTTTGCATGTTAAACTTAAATATGATGTCAATTTATATACGATACACTGAGGCACATACATAATTTTTCCATTAATAATCAAATAGATAGAACAATGTAATTATTTTTCAATAGAATTGTAATGTAATTGCAAGCATGTGCCGTATACAACTTAATAAAAAATGATTAAATAAATTTCAGAGCACTTAGAACCTTGGACGAATTAGGTAGAATGTTTGCCTTTTTTGCTTAATTTGTCGTAGCAATAGTTTAATTTAAATTTTTACAGCACATTACTTTTATGTCTGGGAGTAAAACTGGGCAAATATTAATGACGTTGGCACTAAAGCCAAGTTCATTCAAAAATTTTATCAGCCGTTTGCCAATTAAATGACAAAATGCTGCATACACTCGTACACATGTCAATAGTATAAATACCCAGTTCTTTTAATCACAAAAATAGTTAATGAATCATTCACAACTGTAGGATGTGTGATATTTATCAAACAAACATGGCAAAATGTATACAAAGATTATTTATATTTCGTGTAATTTAATTAAGGATGGGGGGTAAAAATCCATCAAATAATATCATTTCTTTTGATTTCGTTAAGAGTTCGCTCCAGTGATTCGATTTTAATTCAATTTCCATTTCGTATAGAATTTCATTCTTTTGTAAATATGCTCAGTCGCGTTCATTGATTTAAAAAATCGCACTCTCGCGACGCTAGAATGGAATTTATCGGCAGTGTCTCCTAAAATTTTCTTAAATTCGGCGTAACAGCTCAATAAAGTAGGTGTTAAAAACAGCAATATTCCGTGACGTTCCTTGTTTAATAGAGATTTTTTTCATAACAGGGAGGTGTTGGGAACATTTCTGTCGTCTCAACAACAGGAAGTCAAACAGCCTCATGTCACGCAAATTTTTCCATGCCATCCACACGCAATTCAAGCAATACCTTGAGTATTTTTTGTCATTATCGCCATATTTCAAATTTATTAACGGCAGTGTGGGCTTGTCAAGCAGAGCCATATTTTGAGTCTGGTCGCTGATTGATGGCCGAACCACACCCGAAAATGCGTTAATTATCGTGAAATTAATAGCTGATCGCATTTATTTATCATAAATGTCACACGTAACGGTATGAAATATTACGGATTTGCCTTGGAAGCGCTCCAACGCTGCTTAATGGAAATTGTACATTTTGCAGAGTCGCCCAACCAAAATAACAATATGACTAATTAATTAATTTTTAATTATTCGGCGCAGTTGTTGGACCAAATTGACACATCATACTGCGACGTGTCTTTTATTGCCGATGTGTCATTTAGAGCGCTGAGACCTGCCAAGTGTATTTTGGACCCACTACAATGAACCCCAGCCCGTATCGAATAAACGATTAAATTAATAGTTTTTTGTTGTTTCTAATTCAAGTGCCGAATAATAATGGAAGTCGTTCGTTTTTGCCACGAAGCGCAAGCTGACAACGGTGGCAGGTGTCGCTCAAATATCGCAGGAAAACTTAAAATTTCAACGACCCTACTTAAACGCCATTTAACCGAAGACCTTCAAGGGCTTTGAAGAGTCCGATGACGATTACCGAAAGGGTGAATGACAGAATACGACTTAAATACGCACGAAATTCGATCCATTCGGGCCTATCGTCGAAAATCTGACTACGATGGGCATTGATGGTTCGAACAACGCGAACTTATTTGCTTGGGTGCATCCAGCCTGTTCCGCCTTATTGGGCTCATACACGTTTTGTCAACCTCTTACATCCGATATTTTGCGACAATAATGACGACAATGCGCCGCAAGATCTCCGTACAAAGGACATTGTCGGGGGAGAATGGGATTGTTATGTGAGTATTAAAAAAATATAAATCGTGGTTAAGAAGTTCCGAACTGGTGGTCCCAAAATAACAGGCATCGTATGTCGAGAGCCACCCTCGCATATGGGCGCTGTCGCACGGGATTTGGAAATATTACGTTTCGTCTGTATTTGGCTCGTGCTGAAGTAAACTAAAACAAAGATTTAATATTAAGTGCCATATGCGCTCTCGAGTTACACGAAAGTCGGCTCGAGCTAATGGGGTGTAGCCCCATCGAGTCGATTAGAAATATTGCAATCATAATCTCGAGAGCCGTTTCCTCAGATTAGATTGTACTAACAAAGTCGGGAGAATGTGTTCAGCGAGGTTTCAAATATTTATGTCTTTTGTTTTACTTCCCGCTACTCGATATGCTCATAAAAAGTTTTAGGGAAATGGGATTTCATCGGATATTGGTAAAATATATGCGCAGTTTTTAGGGCCTATTTGGCGGAGAAATTTTGTTTTCTTTACCCCAATTGAAGTTGCATTTAATCAATTTGACAGGGCACGATGATCCAGTAATAAAATAAGCCGGCTGAATGGCCCATAATATGGACAAACGCCCCTATAAATAAACAACGAGGCAAGCAAGCCTACTTTTTACCTGGATCGAAAGAAATTAAATTAGTATTCTATAGCTCCATTCAGTATACTAATTCCTGAAAGCGACCACCAAAGTCAGTATAAATTCCGGTCGAGTAAGTCCATTAAGTTAAAGTGTACCAGTTTTAATTCGGTGGCTAACTGGCAGTGACACCGTCGAGACGCCCTCGGGCGGCAGCGTCGAGACGCTTAGGTGGCGAACCAATGTTAACTTTGTAAATATGAAATTCAAAACGCCTCTGGCACCCTGCCAGCATGCTAATATATCCCTGCGCCTTCTGCAAATACTGGATATTGCTGCGAATATAATATAACTGTTGTAGTCGGAGGATATTGCCGACGGTTGACATAAAGGAGTGTGCCGTTACTGAAGGGACTGTCGTTTCGCGGGATGCAAATCTCATCACGGATGTGGCCGTATGACCGCCGAGTTTTACATGGTTCGAGTGTCACTGCTCCCGAGGGACCGCCGCAAACATATCCAATGAGATTCGACAACGAATATAAATAAAACGCGAAATTTTTAACAAAATCCTGCAGGAGATATTGAACTGATTCACACTTTACACTAATAAACAATTTTTGGACCACAATGTTTTCTTCCTCCGCAAAGCATTTTCACCTCCCAAGTGCCCACGATTGATAAATTGCTGATTTTTATCCAAACGATTAAAATGAAAGATGAAAACGCGCCTTTGTATCAATAAAGTATTTATTTACCTCGCCAAGCTTTGTTAACAGCAACGTACTCATCTTACAAGATTAATTTATCTCCAATCAATCATTATCTCGTTTCCGCCTACGCAAATCTTAATTATTAATAAACAATATGCTAAAAAACAGGAAAGGTTTATAGAAAAGTACTAGGAAGAACGTCACAGAAAAATCGGTGAACAGAAAACTACCAAACAGAAAGGTCAACATGTTTGTCACACTTTATTACGAAATTAATCAGGTCTAGTTATGGATTATTAATTTTTAATTTAAATCAAATAAAAGTGACAAATCAACAAACAACAAAAAAATCAATTAACAAATATAAGTAGGTGCACTGGGTGTGCCAGAAATAGGTCAGCAAATTTTTACTAATATCTTGGAAAATTCCTGGATTTTTCATTTATTTTGATTTTTTCAGCAAATCTCTATAGATTACTAAGCGACACACTTTAATTCAAAATCGAATTCTTGTAGTTTTTTTATCGCAAATTAGTTAAAAAAAGTATACTGAAGGGTATGCTTTCGGCTCGTTCCATATAATTTACAAAAAGCATTACACATTTTTTTGATACACACACACGGTATTTCTTCTGGGTCAAAGCACTTACTACTCAAGAAACTCAGTGTTTGTTTACATAGTACTATATTTTAATTCATAATTCATAAATTAGCTTAATCTCTTAGGAAATCATTTATTATTTATTAATTCGACTAGATTGTCTAAATTAATCTAGAAAAAAGCCAATTAAAATAAATCAGCTATTCGGATAAAAAGTTGTACATAAATAATTAATTATGCGTAGCGTTTCCAGAATTTTTAAATACTATTTTTCGAAATAAAAAACTCTTGATGTCATATCAGTGGTCTCCGTGAGAATGTGATGTTTCACTTAGGCTAGGTCTTTCCATTGCAGGTTGAGTTTATAGTTGCAAAACTGTTGGTTAATTTTGATTTAGAGTTTAGGTTACTGTTGGATGCTGCGATAATGGGAAGTTGAGAAACATTTTTTAGAAATTGGAGTGAAGCAGACGCATTGGATTAATAAATTTGGAAAGCTAGCCTATAAATTTCAAATTAATTGGATGATAGATGAGAGTGTTGTATTTTTTTCGTCATTGACAGCAAACATATTAAGCAGTTCTGGAGGCCCGTCATCCGACAAGATCCGTCTGCAGCTAATAACCCCACGGTATTCCACATTGAGTAGGCACGCCATAAATATTAAAAATAATTTTCCGTGAGACTGATGACGCTGGCAAGAGTTATGTGACATTGTGACGCGCTTATAAATCGTCATGTGGAAAAGTGCTCTCTTTAAATAAGTGCGTAGCGACTTGTAAATTGGTCCTTTCCGAGCTAATGAGGCTCGAATGATGGATAAAACGTATATTAATTAATAAAGGGCTGACAAAACGTCGCCGGCTTCCAACAAATGAGCGCGCCTCGCACTTATGACAAGTAGCATCAGTAATTAGGCCGTCTGGCGCTTTATGACACTAATAGCACATATTCCACGCAGGTGGGCCCCCATATACCAGCAATCCTGACTCGAATACTAAGCGCTCAGACATGTGGAGTTTTTTCGAGACGAGTCCGGACCTGGCACCCCTATTCGAGGCCTTTGGCCCGTGAAATCGGACATATAGGGCAGGGGACCCGGTATTAGACGCTTGTCATATTGTTTACACTATCTCCGTATTGTGATACTGCCGGCCCGATGGAGATGTCATCCTACCCTCTGAATAAAAAATCACTCAAAATTCGCATTCAACGGGCAAAGGGGATTTAGCCCAGCTATCCTACCAGTATTTCGGCATTTGAATAAAATCTTTGTATTATTTTACAAAAATAAAACAAATGGTAATCTAAACATTTTTTGTTTTCTAAAAATTAGTGAGTTGGGTGAACAATTATTTTTTCTACTCTGGCTTCACAAATCGTTCATTGAAAAACTGAAAATAGTTTCGCAAAGAGAACTTTTGAACAGATTTTGAAAAGTTAAACTAAACAAAAATAAACAACAAAAACAGAAAGTAGAAAAAACAGTATATCACACTCCTTCGTCGTGCTCCAAAAGCATTCGTGCCACAATAGAACATCGTATAAAACTGGTATAATAATATACTATTTTATTATTCCACCGATTGAAACTGCACCAAAGACTTTTTTTTCTTGTAGCTGTAGTAAAGTGTTCTGGGTGTCTTGTATCGTTTACAATAATTTAGTGTATTAGCCATAATTCATTAATCACCGAGATAGGACCATTTGTAAGATGTGTTTCTGTCAGTTGAACGGTAATTAGTCATCTCGGCACCTCTGTCAGGCATACCACACATTAAAAAGCTAAAACCATCATTCCAATATTCATCGCAGTATATAAAAAGCGCTTTCAGCGATATACGAGATCCATATCTCCATATATTTAATGTTACTTTAAAATTGTTATAACACAAAAGACCAGCTGCATGAATGAGATGCTATCAAGACTATCTTGTCTCTACTCGCATATGTCACCAGCTTTGTGAATCTCAGAGAAGTGCGCATGGTAAAACTGGAATCCCCCATGATAAAGTTCCCATAAAACCAAACTATAATTCCTTTTAACATAATTGAAATTTCGGCAAATGTAAACTAGAATTGAGGCTCTATCACGAGGACAATATTGGCTACATATTGGACCATAATAAAGAATAAATCCCCGGGGTGACCTATTGTACGGGGATTAATTTTTTTCTATGCCAAATTAGGCCATCCCGCTGTGAAGAAATCCATAACGGTTATTTAGACAGATTATCGAAAACAGCTTTGGTGCCTTAACCAGGTTTGATTAGGTGATAATTTTTTGCCAAACTAAATTTAGCCGCCTATTAAGCGATCTGAGATGGAAGACAAGTCGTGGGTCCAAATTTATCTGGTGTTTAAATACAATCTACGCTAAAAATAGTGCGAGTTTGTTCTTTAATAGTCCCGAATTGAAATTGGCTGGAAACGCGTTCAAGTGTCCGCTTTTGACGAGCCTCTCCGTCCAATTAAATCGTGTTGTGTTGGTTTTTTCGATGTAGCACGAAATTAAGAAGGATTGGCTCCGATTAATAATTTAATTTGGAAACGTCGATTAAGCGACGATAACAGCTTGAGTGAGAAATTCCTCAATCATGATATGGCGGATTTGGTATAGTTGCTTACAAATTTTATCTTCAGTGGAAGTGACAGCAACAGAACAGCTTTTTGCTAATGGTAAGTCTTGTGCCAGGAATATTAGCGGTGAACACTTGCTGCTTGATTAGAATTGCGTTGATATCGGAGATTTATGTCGATTTCGTTGTGTCATTAAATCTAAATAGACGACTTTTATTAATTGAAAATTATTGCCTCATTTCACGTTGGTTGGAAAAGTTAAACGCGGCATAGGTAGGCCTAATATAATTTATTATCCTGGCCTTTGATACGTTCATGTCTTTTAAAAATTTTATTCATACATTATGCTAATTATTCACCGTAAATAATACGTGATTATCGAATATATAAAACAGTAGTTTTATGGATATTTTTAATTGACCATTAAATGAAGTGCCGAAATATTGATGACGATTTTTTCATTATACCTACACGGACCCCGTTCTAGTCCACTTTTATTGCCTTCTTCACAATTAAAGCTTGCACAAGAGTAGTAAATTTAAAAAAAGACAAGTTACACTGCGACAGATTTTACTACTTTTGAGTTACGTCAAACTCATCCTACCAGTCCTGTAGGAAGCATTTATTTGTTTTCAAGAATGAGAAGCAAAATGTATTGTGTCCACCTAAACAAACACAAGTAGATAAATTAAACACAAATAAACCATAAAATCCGAAAAATTAAACCTGACAGGGGCCGTAATTTATTAGGAATTAAAATTTGGGATCAAAGCAAAATTTTTGGGACACGAGATGATCAAAACAACAAATTTGCTTCTTTGCAGATACCTTCAAGTTTATGACTCATTAATTACAACTTAATAAATAATAATAAACAAATGAGCAAATTAGAATAGAATAGTGTCTTCATATTTTTTATTTTACGGTTGATATTTAGAGTGGCGGTTAATTAATCTCAATCACTTGTAACGTGAACTGTAATTTGTTACAGTTTTGTTAACTTACCATCAACACCTACAATTTACAATTATATTTTTGTGCTTTTTTAATTAAGAAACGAGATCAGAACTGCACTTTTGTTCCTACTTTTTTATTATCTAATGTAATTACATGAAACAATTACTCCTGTATGGAATTTGTAATTCATGCGCACCGATCACTGTCTAGAGTTGGAAAAATACGTTTACCGCCCAAGTTGTAAGCGGGGTGCCTTTTGACAAATGGGGAAGTTCGTGGAAGAAAAAACATAATTTGGTGGCATATTTTGTGAAATGAGAGTGCTTTTGACTTTCCGGTTGTAGTTTATCTTTCCCTAAAATATCGCATAACTGCAAGCGTTTTTTAAGTGGGTTTGTTGAAGAAATTCAATGAATGCACGGTTACTGTTGAAAGGACGACTAAATGATAATAATATTTTCCATAATTTACGAATTTCTATTCACCTCATTTTGTTATTACTGGCATGTTTGTGATAGTGATCGTGAAAATATTATAAAACCACAAAGTGTAAATAATATTTCCTATTTTATTCAATCATGCGACATTAACATTAAATATAATTTTTAATGTAGTATCGTTAGTCAGATAAGAGCTTGAGTAAAGGCGGCCGTAGAATTAAATTGCTGGATAATGCAATTTTACGTGAATACATTCCCGGCTGTTGAGTGCCTACGTATTCCTAGAATGTTGACCATACATTATTTATATATGAGGGATTTTAATAAATTCAAGTGTTTATGCCACCTGAATGTAAAATGTATTTTTTTCGTTGAAAAATGCTTTTAATTTTCAATAAAATAATTATGAAAAGGTTAAGTTCGCCTTGAGTGTTTGTTTACAAAAGCGATTTGTATACGCGGCTGTTTCAGTTTAGACAGGTTGTCCCTCGAGACTGGGGGTTTCACTTCGATTTCTGTCAATAAAAGTAAATAAAATATTGCCGCTGAATGTACTTAAAGGCAATTATGGCATATAATTTATCTGCTGTCAGTTTCATTTGCTTAATATTCTGTTTCATGTAAATAATTGGAGTCTAGCTTTTACTTATTTGTTTCATCGAACAATCGATCAGTTTTGGCATCCCTCGGTCCAATTGCGTAACTTTGTGCTAGAGCACTGAGGACGTAATTAATTTTTAATTAGGAGATTCGAGTAATTTCTCTTTTAATTTGTGACAAATGCATTATCGCAATAATGGTGCAAGTAACCGCGCTTTTTCATAATTATTTCTAGTTATAACATAGAACCATAAATCCTTTATTTAATGCGAATTATTGGTTATGGTTAGGTGAGCTACAAATTTATTATAGTATTTGAGAACAACCGATCAAGCATGATTTCCTTTTTGCTCACTTACAGACAAAATTATGCGTTACAAACAGGACTGTACATTTTGTCCTGGCCAGAATGAATATTTCGGGCATAAATTCGTTACGCTGTCGTTAAAATGACAACTCGGGACAATATTTATGCGTTTGACGATCATTTTGCGGAGCGTGTAATTTTTTGGTAAACGACCTTAAAAGGCAGGTGGGCCGGGGATAATTTACGACTCCCCCAGAGAATGTCTAATCGTGGAAAAAACGATTTTTATTAAATCGCAAGTGGCGTTACTGGATGACTGACAACCCTCCAAACATTAAAATTCACAAAATTCAATTGGACCGTTGATAAATGAAACGTAAAAATTTCCCGGGGTCCTCGTGATTATTAGCAGCGATCCTGAGTAAATACCAGTCGGAAAAATCAAATTTCAAAGCACCCTCCCGATTAATTGCGTCGGGGCTTATTATTACATGTGTTAGTATGACCAACGGCACGATCAAAGATCGCTCGACCCAGTTATACCCCTTTTCACCCCGGTATTTCTTACGCTTGGCCGGGCATAACAGACACCCCACCTAATGAGATTATCATACTGAAAGGGTTGCACCGTTTACAAAATGGCGCCGCCTTTATTAATATGGCGATCATTTACAAAGGCCGGATATATGGATGCTATTACATACTTTTGTTTTCTAACCTGTATACCCGCTAACATAAAGAGATTATCAAACTCGACCGACGGTATTTATCTAATAAAAATGACAGATTTACGGCCGTCCATTAACGATGCCGGTAATAACGAACAGGTTTTGTTTTGCGCCCACTTGTGCCCATTCCAGTTTAGTGGATACCTTATAGGAGACGCGCCCGACACCATTGCTATATGACAATCCAGAAGTCTTCGAAAAATTATTATCACCACCTTATTAAATATTTTACGATCACGAAGCAGTTTGTAAATAAATAATAAACAACAGAACAAACACTCATCTAACTGAAAGAACTAAAATTATAGTTTCAATTTCTCCAATTTCCTGTTACCACCAGAATAAATATCAAGTTGGACCTTAGCTGAGAAAAGGTCCAATTAACAAATAACATCTATCAATTTTAGCAAATATTTAATTTGAGGGAAATTAAATTAAAAATAAATAATGTAATTAAAAATAAATTATGAGAATATTTCATTGAAATTTTGGTATTTAGTCATGTAAATTGTACTAGCTTAAAACCATGAACGTAATGGATAATAATCTGTTGACGTCAGGCGAAGGAAATGTGTTTCAATTTTTTTTAAGAAAAACAAAGTTAATTTTGCTGTAAACACAAGCGAGCTTTATAGTTTACAATTGTGATTAAATTTATTATTCTAACCTGATAATCACAATGGAACGAATAAATTTAACCACAATTATAATAGTGTGCAAAAGCAATCTTTTTCTCTAAGAAAAATATATTTTCTTTTTTCTTAAAATTAAACATTTATCCCGTAAGTACTGATTTGACCTTAATAAATAAAGTAAAATTAACAAAATTAAAGACCAACGTCCGTTAATAACTTTATTGAAAAATATATAAAACAAATAAAATTGTATGAACAAATAATATCGGAAATATTTTTTCATCAATTATCTAAGACGTCATACCAAGAGGTAAGTTGTTTGTTTCAGATAAATCTATTTTTTCTTGCTTACTTGTACCTATTTAAATCAGGTAGATGCATAAAAGAAGAGTTGGCACATCTACAGGGTAGTAATAATTAAATATCAAAAAATAATCAAAGCTTCTTTAGGCCTAAACAAAGCAATTACCTACTGTCGTAAAGAATAAACAAAACGCTTCCTTAAAAAGAATTTCTGTGTAAAAAAACTTCGTCAGTGACAAATTTACAACCAAGAAGGACCATTACAGTTGAACTTGTTTATACCGAACACTCAAGGAACTTCAGAATTTTAGCTGTTTCCTTGAACGAACAAGAGAGCAAAGTGCGTACGTTATAAGTTATAACCGAGTTGTAGACAGCTTTTTTGTTTAGGGAAATATTGGATGTTAAAAGTTTGTTTATTCGTTAAAATCGAACCATTTTGTTTACTATAATAGGTGTAGAACTTTAAAACATAACTTTTAATTTTGTTCGTTATATCAGAGCTTTGTTAAAAGCCGGGTTCGTTATATTTTATATTTCCTCATATTTTATAAAAAAAAGTGTCACAATTGTGACAGAAAAAAGTCCCGGGGAAGTATATTTATTTAATTCATTTGAATACTACAAAAATTACAACTTTTTAAAAATAGAAAACTAGAAAATGTTTATAAGGGTAATCTGTATCAACACCCTGTACCGATCTTTCTAAGGGTGGATATTGTTATTTTTTACCAAAGCTTCTTAATAAGGAATCGCTAAGAAATTTGGATAAAACATTTAATTATGAGTTACAATAACCCAACCATTTATAAATTCATTGAAATTGTTTAGGTAAAATCAAATGTAGAAGCTATAATGGCAATTATTTAAAGAATATTACAGTTTTGCCCAATGCGATTTTTTTCTGTTCAACCTGTTGAACATGAACGGCTTGCAATATTGGTTGTAGTTTTTCGGCGTCGCGACTAGTTCATAAAATGCGAATATTTTTCTTTTTTGCAAAGAAGTAAATTAAACACCGCGAACTGCGCTTGTGGTAAAAAAAGCGCTTTAAACAAACTGTTGGGAAATTTTATGACAAATCAGTTTGCCGGTCTAGTCTTTGTTATGACGGTAACATCTCAAGCAAAATTTAGTAAGTGATTCGTGAACAAATTAGCCGAAACAAGAAATCGTCCGATGCGAAGTCAGTGGAGAAGTAGTTACGTAACAAATCGATTAGTTCTGTTGGCTTCGGGCGCAAAAAGCGTCCGTTCCAGGCCGTAGTCCGGCAAAATGTAACAGTTAACATCCCAAATCGCGATGCAAATGCTCTCCGGATGAAATATCATCGATCACAGCGTGGACCACCGAGGCCTTGGAGCTGAAGAAACACCCCAAACAAACCGTCGATCATAAAAAGTGTAGACGGAGAGATCAAACCTGCCGCGCACAATTATGAACGTTAATATATCCAGAAATTGACAACAAATTATGGTCCTTTGTGTCGGCCGATCGTCCATCATCAATTAAGCAGGAAAGCGGGTTTTTCAAGACTGGTAGCATAAGCAGTTATGATTTGATGTACGCTACACGGTTAGCTGTCGAGGAGGCATTCTCACGGACTTTTTACCTGACAGTTTGGCATCTTCCAGATGACAAACGCAATTAGCACTTGGAAGCGGTGATTTTTGGGCCGTGGAGTTTTCAGCTGGGGCCCATTCGGCTCTGCAGCGGTTCGTTTGAACTCACAGCGCGCTTCAAGTATTTCAATTTTCCAAATACTTCGCAGTCCGCGACACAAATAAACTCACTCAAATTGCCATAATAAGAACAAATTACGCACAATTTATAGGGCAATAATATTTATAATTCGCTCGAGAAAAACGCGGTAATTGTACTTTCGATGATATGGGCTTGCTTAAAGAAGCCGTCGGAAATATTATGGCTCATAAGGTAAAATTATAGAAACCGACTGGTCGTTAAACGCGCTTTGTTGATATTCTCAACGAAAAAAATAAACACTTGACACACCAACTCACCACTACATTCTATAACTTCTTTTTACATTTTTGTAAATAAATAAACTGTGTGTCGGTGACCGCTTAAACAACACTCATTTTTCTAACGACCGACAACTTTTAGCCATAAATAGCCGCGACGAAATTTAACTAATTTTATTAAACACCTGGACAAATTTCGCGGAATTTCCAATAAACTCTCGAACTTGTCACAATTCTTCGAATGTCATTCAAAACGTTTCGGCAAAAAACCAAAATCAAAAAAATCAACAAAGAATCTGCATCTTTTGTATCAGTTCACAGCTTTCTACAGTGATTAAAAGCAACCGCCCGTGTGACAATACTAAGGCCCTGAACAAAATACAAAATTGGATGTTCCTCCTTCATAAAAGCCAAAAGCCATAAATTATTTCATTGCACCATTTCCTTGTCTGTTATTTCATAGAATTTGCAGGTTTTAGTCACGCCGTTTCGAAGGCCATTATTGAAAAGAGTTACTTCTGAGATGAATGATAGTTGTCATTTAATTGTAAGAGTAAGGACGTTCGAGAACTCACGATAATTTACTGCTCCATTTAAATACCGAAACCACCCCAAAACGTGTGATTATCTCGTTGCATTTACCGGGTTAATGGATGATTAAATGTCTGTGTTGCAATAAAAAACAAATTTGTCGGCCGCATGAAACTATAATTTACATAATTAAATACAAAGATTTTTGCATGTAGGTATTTAATGGGCATTACAAAGTCATGTTGATATTAATTAATGCACATTCTATTCAAAACGCCACAAGTGACACATTTTCATTTCACACAGGACTGTTCTCGTGGGTCGAAGCGGCACTTAGTTGCTACGAAAAACAAAATTTTTAAAAAATTCAAGTTTATTTTAATTTTTATTATATTAAAGAATACGCAATGCTTTATAAAATTATCACAACTAATAGATCTTCAAAATTTACTTCAATCAGTTTGCCTAATTCAGCTGATGATGGATAAAAAAAATTCATTATCAAAAATGCATGAAAATTTATTGAAAAAGCGCTAGTCGTTAGTAAACGGCTATTTTGTTATACTTTTCTGCGATGACTGCGACCTCATGGCTATCATAAAAAACATCAAAACTGAACCAAGTTTGCTATATTTTGTCTAAAATCTGAAAATCCAAATTTTTATTTGGCAAAAATGCGTGGAAATTGTTTATTAATAAAAAAAATCTCGATTTGGTAGGTATGCAGTGTTTTATTGTGAATAAAGTTTAGTGAAATTTTGAGGCCGTGGAAGGCATTTAGGAGCGGTCCAGGTGGTTGGCTCGGTCTGTGAAGTCGTTGAATGTTATCGCGAATCAATGGTATGAGCGTATTACATTACATCTGGTTTTCGATAAATGCCGCTTTAATCGTGTGTATAACTCGCGTTTATCGCCAAGAGCCGTCGGTCACGACGAGGAGGAGAAGCCCCAGGTGGAGTGCGTCTCAAGCAGTCCTCCGGACTTACCGAGGCCCGCAGCGGCGGGGAAGGCCGGAGCGTCGTCGTCCTCGAGGAGGCGGCTGGGCCTCGCTTGCTTCCTGCGAGACATCACAATCACAGTTCACTGAATCGTCACCAGTTTACCACCTAACTACAAGAAGCACTCATGTCGGAATATGAAGTTATGATGTGGCCGTGATTGGTGCAGGTGCCGTACGAACTCGTCGGCGCCGCGATGCTGTCTGCTTCAGCGCCGCGCCGTGGTGGGGGCTTAGATAAGGGCGGCGCGTCGAACTCACCCTCGGAAAGGGTCGGTTCTTGTCGACGGCCACGCGCAGTCTTCCTCGGACGGGACGACACACCACTACGACATTCCTGAAGGAGCACGAGGAGACGGCGTCGCTGCCCTCTGGATGCGTCGCGACGGTTCTTCTGACAGCTTAACGCCTGCGGTGCGGACTGACAGGACAAGCAGCCGACTCGACGAGCGGCATTTGACTAAGTGACTATCTCGGCCTGCCCCACGAGGACCCGCCCACCGGCCTTACCTGGGGAGTGGGGCTGGACTACTCATTCAACGCACCGCCAAGTCCAACACCGATTCATAAATCACTGATGATATTGCCGGAGTATCTTAATGATATTCTGGCGCGGATTAATGTCCGCTGGACGACAAGACACTCCATGCACCCTCTACGAACTCACGAAATTCCCAAAAACCATACCCTCCGATACCTATAGGTACCTCCACCACGAGGACGATCACACTCGGGTTTTTACCATTCGATCGTGCTGGAATCTGCCTTGGGAAAAGAACTTAATTTTCGCGAACACCACCCAAGACAAGATTCAAGAAGCCATTAAAACATTGTAGTCTTAGCTGTTTTTAGTAGAACGTGTCAATTTTTTTCCTGCTGGCGCAGGAAATTTTGACATAGCGTTAACCACAGGATTAGGAGGATTAATCAAACTATTAGTTAGCTGTTAGCTAATAAGTAAAATTCATTTAAACTAGCATAAGGCAAGTTATGATATTGTGTACAGATAATAATAATTTTGCTTTAGCTCCAACATTTTTCTCTGTTTAATAAAGCATTTTGCAAATTTTTCCCCGTCCAGTGTCTATAAATTTCAGCATCGAAAAAAAGCGGAAGTTATTCCTCAAACATTGATAATATTGTCACTGAATCAAAAAACGCTATAAGTTCAAAATTGCCAACAATGATTTAAATTTCCAGTCACCCAATTCAAACGAAATTATACTTTGTCTAATTTATCCAATATGGTACAATAGAAAAATTTAGTTCGCACACGAGCAATTATCATGAGAACAGACTTTGGTTGCATAAGTAGGTATGAAACACAGCTTATTTGGCAAAGCTTAATCATGAAGTCAATACTTAATTTTTTACATTTAGAACTTAATAAAATCTCGGTTACTAGTTCTGGGTTAAGTTTTAGCCAAAGTTTTAACCCGAGGTGCGCCTTTCGAACTACTTCTGTCTAAATTGGGTTAAAATACTTAACCATAATTCTGGTGAGATTAAAGGCGAATCTTTAATTTCAATTTATTGTTAATCAAATTAAATAAATATTTACAGTAGATAAGGTAGGTATAGTTTGATTATTTAAAAAAATATATCAAGTCCACCAAATACAGACAACAAAATCACAAACAATAACAAAGTTTTACGAAAATTACAACTGTACAAATGTTAAACTGGAAAATGCTATTTGGTATTTGTTGGTTAAAGTTAAGCTTTGTTACCCGTTTGTACAAGTATGATTAAATGGTAGCTGACATTTTTCTGGTTTAACCCTGCATTGAACCCGTTCTTTATCAAAATAATGTAATTATCGTAAGTCCATTTTAAAGATAGAAACACGACAGCAAATATACAGGGGTTTGAATTCAGACGACAATTTCTAATTGGTTGACTGTATCTGCCTAAATACGTATACAAGGTGTGTACGGTTTTGAAGTTTAAAATTTACCTGGTAATAAAAGAGCGTAAAAATGGTGTAACTAAAAAAAACTCGGATTTACTCCGAGCTCTATTAGTAGGAGAAGGTTACCAAAAATGGGATACCTACTTAAGTTTTGGATTTGGACCTGGTTTAAAAAAGTTTTGAGTACAAAATTAGGGACAGCCCTCAATAATCATACTTTATTCAAAAAATAAACATAACATGTGTTAGTATTAAACATTGAACAAAAAAAAACTGTTTTCTTAGACGAGGCAAATTTCCCATTTTAAGAATATACCTATGTATCTAGAACGGGACCAATTGTCTTTCTGCAATGGGATTATATCTTAAAACACAACGTGTTTTCAGTTAAAATATTCTAACAAAAATAATTTTGAATAACACTCATCCGTAAATGTTTAAAGTTCTCGCATACGCTCGTTGCATAACGACACGCTCGAACTTAGCGATGGCAATGCAGACAATAAAAAATGTAGCTTGATACAGTTTTGCCATTATCATTATTTCAATTGGTTTTACTTTAGTTATCACCAAAATTTAAATTCTAAGGTCTTGATCACACCTAGCGAAATCCTTTTAAACAAAATGGGATTGTGATTTGTAAACTTTTTTTATCGAATTTATGCAAATATTAAACTACTAATAGGAAAATTGGTTGTCATATTTAGGAATAAGAGTGAAGCAAAAAGTAAAGGTCCAAAATGGCCAAAAATGGACTATTTTCCGTTGCGATTGGTATTTTAATTTTATAGCGCATTGGGGTTCCTGAGCACTTCTTTAAATGTAAACTTCAAAACCTGCACCTTAATTTCCATACCAGTTTTATTAAATAAACTTGAAATCCGTAAATATTTTCCGGGAAAAGTTATACTTTATACACAGTCCGTTTAAGAAGAAACACAAATATTATTTTGCTCAATATTTATTTTCAATTTTTGTTTTAACACTGCATAAAAATCGTGAGAGACTGCCGCAAATATGTGTCTATTCTTTTTCCCTGGCTTTTATCCCAGCGAGACACCTCATTGTTTTTCGCTAATCCTTTAGGGCCATCGCTCGCGCTCCAACCCCCGTTTTCCTTGTACGGCCATAGCCACACGGCAATCGTGCAGTAATTGTGGCAAGTGTCTCTCACTTGCTGTCGATATTCCTGCTGGATTTTTGCCGTGCGTTCGAGCTTGTTAAAGACTGGCTCTCACCGACAGCTGCCAACAAATCAATCAAAATAATGAGCGTGATATTAAGTACAACGACGAAGTACAGTGGTCGCATTGCGGCACGACCGCTACAAAACATCTAATATATTTATTGAGGTTGTCAGCAGGCTGCAGGCAGCAAGTAGCAGACATCAGTTTTTACGGGGTCGAGGATGCATCATAACACATGTCTTGAACGGCTACAGAACTCGCGCCGCGAATAACAAGCGCTACATCTAACGAGACCCACTGTATAATCACACCGCTTAAAACGCACCACAAGAAGGCAAAAATCAGGCGAAAAATCATTTCAATGTTACGTAACTAGAGGCACTAAGCCGGTTCAAAGAACTATGCGGTAGGCTTTGATGCAACAATTGTACTTAATTTTAAACTTGTCTACTGCAAGTTGATTTTACATCAATCGTTCTTCTCTAACGGTTGTCTAATGGCTAATACGTGTGGCTAATAAACAAAGTCCGGATTTTATAGAAATATGAAAAGGCAAAACCTAATTTTAAATTTCTGGCAAGCAAATGGAGGCATGAGTTTTGCCCGCAACACCCAGTGAATGATGTAAAACTATTTTTTGAAGCTGTAAATTTGGGTGATTTGGTCCGAATTGGTATCAGCGCCAGGTCCTGGTGGATCTAATCTGCATGCGGCACTTTAAAATCGTGTTATTTGTTGATACAACGGCGTATAAGCATAATCCCGTAGACCACATAGGATTTAGCGATAATGCAGCAGTGTTTACACATGTTATGTCTGAAATGGACGCAGACCGACGCGTTCCCATCGCTGTCATGCCATAACAATAAGGGATTTTAATACTGACTTCCCTCACAATCTCTCCAATAAATCTGTCAAAGGCGACAGCACCGACGACATGCAAATGCTGTTCATATGATATTGGGATATCTATCCTGCTGTCGCGCTACCGATGGACGGGATCTCTCCCTAATAAATGCCCATCGGCATCCATGAAAGAAAATACCAACGGTCTCGACGACAGACGCATAATATTCTTATGGAAATATTAATATAGAGTCGAAAAGAAAGGACGCATAAATTTTTAATGTGGACGATGCCAAGTGACGTTCATGAATAAATTTTTCGGTCAAAATATAACCCATGTCTGTAACGTTTTACAGTCACCTCACAAAAGATATAACTCTCAAGATACATCATTAACGAAATTTACAAGGACTCGAGTGAAAATAGCATTTGTCTTAATTTGTGCCTCTTGCATTTTTGCGAATACATTAATAGCGAACACGGAATTTTCACTTTGATCCTCCCATTTCCAGCCAACAAATGCATATTTCGATATAAATGCATTGATTTGTCGAACTGCTCACCAGAACCAAAAGTGAAGTAACTCGATATCAGATAAATTATCGAATAATTGCGAATCGAATTGATTAACAACAAGCAATCAATTATCGCTTTAAATGTTATAATCTGTACTATACAAAAGCTGGTGTCCTAATTAATCTAAATCTTGGGTGACAACAAAGAAAAAACAGCATTATTTGTTAATAATAATTAGCCAACAAATAATTGGAAAACTTATTAGGCAAACCCAACAAATAACAGAGTGGACACCTTCTAACTCAATAAATAAGTTCAAATTCTGACATTTATGCTCCAATTTCCGGAAGTAGTTCACACCTTGTAGTTCACACCTTGCTGTAAGCTGTTTTCATTAGTTTTCAATTCCAGTATTCGCATATCTGTATCAAGATTTTTGTGATTAGATTCGTGGATGCCTGTTTGTCATGTATATTCAAATTGAATATAAATGTAAAAATTATGAAAAAATAATTCGAAGAAATTTTTTCAACAAATAGCAGGGAAGGCAGGTCTATACACATCACAATTATCACAAAATTAAGAAACTTAATTTTATGACCAAAAATTGATAAAAAATAATTAGTGAGTATTAACATAAAGGTACCCACTTTACAAGGAAATCATAGTCTGTGTAGGTATAAAGCTAAATTTAGAGTAGGTATCTTTTTTATAATTTAATAATCATTTTTGACGATTAGATTTATTGCTTAATCATTTTATAGTTAGTCAGTATATTTATACAACTCTTGGTATAGATCAAATTATCTTTTAATTTAAAATTCCAATAGCACACCCGCTAACGGTTAATTTTTTGTCTACAGAGTGATTCAAAAGTCTTGGGCCAACTTTCTAATAGTGTTCAATTAAGCTTTAAAATGCTGCTCTTTTGTTTCTTATGTTGTCGGTTTTAATTTGTTGTTGTTTATTAAATGTTTTATAGATCATAAGACACAAATTGGTAAATTCTCCCACTTCCGCTAACTAAATACACGAAAATATTGTGAAGTGTCTTATAAACTTAGCCCAAAAATTAAGGACTATGTCTTGTGAAAAAAACAAACATTTTTTGGAATTTTTGGCGCATTTGGTTGTCTTTTATTAATAACAATAATTAAAAGATAGCCCGACACTAAACACCTAAAATTACAAAATTAGGTTTTTATTTTGTTATTGAAAAAGTTACAAAAAAATAACACAAAAAATATATAATTAAAAAACAGAACAAAATAGTGGGTATTTCAAAAAAAATACCAGGTTTTTTGAGATAAAACTGGTACTTTTTTCAGTAAAAACATTAAAAAAAAAATAAAAATGTCCGTTCTACGTCTGCAATTTTATAAATTGACCAATCTATTACATTTACAGATTTTTTAGGTTGCCTGGCTGTTAATAATAACAATAATAATAATAATAATAATAATAAATAATAATAATAATAATAATAATAATAATAATAATAATAATAATAATAAATAAAATAAAGGAAACAAAATAAATCATAAAAGTGTTTATTTAGGTGAAAAAATGTAAAGTAGGTGAGAAAAATTAAAAATTGGTAAAATACAATTTGAATATACGTAGAACCCAAAAAAAAAAAATTAAAACGCTAAAAACCTGCAAAAGGTATTTTACCTTGAATCCGATATTTACTTATAAGTCAACGTGTATTACCTTGTATAATCTACTAAACTGATTTTTTTTCTGATTCTGAGAGAAATACTTTCGAAATGGTACAGTGTATTTGAAAAACTAAAAGCGTTTTAAACAGTCACAAGACACTGAATTTTTCAAAACACAAAACAGCTGAATACAATATATTGTATCTATTTGTATCTTTATTTTATTTGGCAGATTTAGTATAACTATGAGCAATAGGTTTTTTCCGAGCTAATTGCTCATCAGAAGCCTCAAGCCAGAACTAGGTTGTTATTACTCAAAATCATCAGTAAAGATAATAGGGTTTTCTGAGTGTTCCAATTGAAAGTGATAAATATTTCCCAAATAACGAGCGATGATTCCTGCGGCGGGTATTCGGTAAGAATTCGGCAAGTCCTTGAGCTGGTCGGCGTTGGAGCACGGTGGACAATCGGCGAGGCGTTGTCACCGTCTGCTGGAAACACTACAATCTCCTTCTAATTGGGCCCCGTCCTGATATAATATAGATTTATGTAGAGTTTTGGGGCAAAACTGGATCCGTCTTGGTGATTTGTGGGTCTGCGTCCATCGTCTCGAGCCCTCCAATTCTTTATGAAACTGATGAAGACAAAGAGGAATTCGTCGGCGGGAAAAGGCCGATTTGAGGAGCTTTTTGCCCCGTCATATCTCGCGGTTATGATGATCTGCAACACGGACACGTGTGCTTTCAGATGGTTCGATGGCGATATTCACCGCCGGGGCGCATAACTCTTCTCCACAATGGATCGAAAAACGCATGCCGACCAACTTGTTTTCATATCACCTTGTCGCATCCCCGCATGAATTATTTATTTTGCGCCCAGCCAGACGCAGGAATGCTCCACCAAGTGTGAGAATGGACACCTCGAAGAAGGCCACCAAACCAAGCACGCCTCTGAGAGGGTTTTTGCGCCGAGTACAACTCTCTCCTTGCTTTTTCTACATTATCACCACAGCTAAGCTGCAAGTGCCTTTATCGCCATATTACTCTGAAACTTTTCAAAACGTGACTGTAATATGGCCCTCTCCCGGCTTATCCATACTGCTGACGCAAATCAATCGAAATTATGAGGAGATAAGGTCCAACAGACATAACATCATTTCTGCTATTTTTGCACGCTGGGAACATTTATTACGGACTTAATGCAAATAACTCGCTTATTGCATCCACACCGTGTTTAGTAATCAATAATAATTGCATTGGAATATATGGATAATAATAATTATAGAAGATAAATTGGTATTTTACTGCTCGAACAAAAATAATTCATTATAATGCATTATCATTAAAATTCATAAAACACCACAATTCACTTCGAGACAATAATTTGTATTGCCGATAAATTATAATAAGCCTTAACACGCAATTTTTTAAATTAATACAGTAGATTATCGTTAATATCGTTAATAAAGCGTTTAATTGCACCTAACACACCATTACAATTTATTTTTTTATTATTTTCGAAGCTGTGAGAGCCTGTTCAGGGCCGCTTATAATTGGACTCAAAATTTGCAAAGGTATTTGTGCGAATATTCGTGAAATCCTCTACTTTTGTAAAAACGTCGGTCGTAAATAATCTGCTGGGGTTTAGAAAGTGTTTCAAAGGGTACTTCTTTTCTCTAGTATCCACACGCAATCCGCTAAATCACCCCTTCCTCGCTCCTAACTGGGTCAGATAAATATACATTGTGAAAAATGTCGTCCTGAAATAGATATATTTCAAGTAATCCTCTCGAAAATGTTTGTTAAATTTGGTACAGGTAAGAACTTCAGGTAAACCTCTGGCAATAGAATGGTTTTATTGTTTCGACTTGCTACCAACGATTCGTTGATTAAATAGGCGCATTTACATACACCATTAGATTCACTAACGAAAAGATCGAAACTCCAAATTAGAGGAACAATAATAATAATTATAGCCGAAGTTGTGGGTTGTTGAAGCTTTTCTCTGTGAGCGTGGCGGCATTCTCGTTAACGATTGTTATCTAATATTATCAATCTCTCAGATAATCCGGTTGGTATGCACCAATAAAATGATGCGGCCCTAATAGGACTCATAGCGTTTCGACAAAAGTTAATTGACAGATATTTAGGAAAGTTTATAAAATGACACGATTTGATTTTATCGTGTGTGTATTTTTCCTAAATTATTTTGCTATGACGAAGCACGAAACAGTTGTTTAGATTCCTCGCCATTACAATAATTGAAATTCTTTATTGCTTCAATATAGCCATAAAAAGTTTACGAGTATGAAATCACAATTTGAAAATTTGCAATGGTTAAATCAGTTTAATATTCACTGTCAAGGACCGACAGGTGATTTTATGACTTAAGCACCTCGATTACGAGAAATAAATTAAAATGTACAAGTCAGAAAAATCATGGTTGTCAATCACTGTTTGTTACAAATACCACCTAAAAAGCTAAAAAAGCCACACACACAGAAACTCAAAGAAAATTTTATACAGAATTTTTAATTTTAATTGCTAATTTGCTGGTTCTGGGAGATTGTGATTGATTTGGCCTTTTTCAAGGAGGGAAATAAATTTGAAAAATCTCAAAGTAAGCTGTCCAGGCGGGCTCAATTTACCGTCGTCAGTATTGCGATTCGAGACAGCGTTTTGCTTTCCCCGCTTTATCAGAAGCAGGGCTGGCTCAGGTATATTGGCCATTATTTATGACTCATTCTGGAGACAATCAGATATAATCACACAAAATCCTAATCAATGTTAATTTATAGCGGTCGACCCTAATAAACATATATGAACCCTTTGTTTCATCCGGACACATCGGACGTTTAATAATGAGCCGAAAAGGCACTATCATTTAAAACGTTGAGGTTTTAAATTTCGGCCGGCGTGGGCCGACTTGTTTGTCCATTCAAGTTTCGGCTTATGAATGTGTTGGGAACAAGGCTAGTAAATTGGACCAGACCCTGGATGAAATACGGAAATAGTCAAAGTTTTGGTTACATTGTTATTACTCAACGCTCCATATTTATTGATCTCGAGTGGATAAATTAAATAATTTCATTTCCAATGCAGCTTGGTTTATTTGTGGACTGCTTAGTCTCAGTTCTTCGATTTGAATGGTAGTGAGGACGGAATTAACCGCGCAGTATTTAGTGCGTAATTGCCAGTATAAAAAATAACGATGCAAATAACACAATGCATCTGGATGCGACAGCAACAACGGAATGTCGAGCAGCACAAACACAGAGCAAGTTTGAGAGATGACACAACGCTCGAATTTAAATGATGTTTAGTTGAAGCAATAAACCTGTCAAGGGTTCGTTCCATTGCTACGTCAGAAAAATATCACCGTTTGTTGTACTGTTATTATTCATCACGTACACCCAAATCACAGAAATAGCTTTCCCATCGCTGAATTATTTCAGTTCACCTGCTGGTTTGTTTCCAGGTTTCACGTTGATTAAATGATCCACAAATGTGATGCATGTTGGAAATCGTCAGAAATATGTAAATGCCATCAAACTCTACTACTTATCACTAGTTTGTTTTAAACGTAGGCCCACATGTTTCATCAGTTCGGCATTATTTTGCAATGCTGTTTGAAAAGTTAATGACTTTCCTATTAACTCATGGAATTAACACTGATCAATTCAATTTATTTAACACAACGCTGGAGGTGCTCCAGTGAAAAGCTCTCAAGCTTGTTCTATGGCTTCCTGCTCAGACAGTATCTTCAGGTGTATTTTCTTCATTAGGTTATTTTTTTCAGGACTTTGCAGGTGTCTAAGTGGGAGAAACCTGCAAGCACCTGATTTCCAATGCCACTAGTCCCGTTTCTTAGGCTTATCTTTATTAATCAATTATCATACATTTTCAAAAATGAAATAAATTTTATGGCTAATTTTTCCAAACTTGGCCGCCTCAGCTGTCGCCGAAATTAATTAGCGTTAATTTTCATTGGTTTATCGTTGTTTATCGGTACCACGTCTATCAGTTCCTCATATTGATGAATTTCTCTTCTCAGCCGTCCTCGTTGAAGCAAAACAACTCGCGGCCTCTGTATTTGTTCATTGATTATAATTCCCATAAAACATCATGATTTAGCTTGTCTATGCACACGTCGTCCGCTAATAGTTTATTGGAATTTCACCGTCTGTCGCCATAATCAAGAACGCACGTGCATTTACCTATTTCGGACGCGGTATTTGGGCTAAACACGTAGAAACACACACAATATTATCAGTAACGGGGCTTGTTATTATTGTGTTTACATGTATATTTCATGTCGCACTTCTGGTGGGCCCGTACCGTGCATATAATATATCCACCTGTCCCGCTATGCGACTACCGACTTTACTAAACTCCTACTCAAGTTTCACCATATCACATACAAAGTAGATAATAATGACATAAACATTTTACATTTCCTCGTGATGCGAAGAAACTGCCAGATCTATGTGGTCATTAGCACCGATTAAATTTAGACCCAAAAACAAATTTACACACCTTGTTCTTTCCCAGTGGTTTAATGACGCAATTACCGGCCGATTTCTATTGTTTACTTAGATAAATGCTTGCCAAACACCTGGTTATTTTATTTGAAATGCTACTCCCACACTTGATACACTTGAATAAGCGCGATTTTTCCAAAAGCAATCAATCGCTGATGACTGGACGCGACTGACTCATAACATGTGTCAAAGAGACACTTTCCTGCTATGTGTTACTGTTATTAATTTCATTGTAACTCCTTGCAAAGTGCACCTGGTTAATACCTGTATTTATCGTTAATTGTTGAGTGTTTCATCGATAAGTGATATAAAGATGTAAGATCATTCATTTGTGTTGCATTGCACATTTCTGGTAATGCCAGTAATAACGTAATTATTAACTAATTCACAGTAACGAGACGCACATTTGTGGTTGGTGGTACACACCTGCCCAACATAAATAAGTAGAAAATGAAGGACGTGATGGAAATCAACAATAAGTTCTCATCATAAAATACACATTTATGAACAATACTACATTCATTTTGTTGGCATTAATTTATTTGCTTTGTCTCACACGGTGGCACTTGACTTCGCTCGTACATTTTTTATTTTCAAACCGAAACTGCGTTTCTCGCAAATACCAGTTGATTTTTAACAAGACCTAGTCTCAATTGGCGCAGTCAGTAGTGTTTCTAGTGTGTTGATAGTTTTCTCGGTTTTACTAATTATGATAAAATAAGTGGGATGTCCAGGCACGTGTGAGGCATTGACGAGTGACAGAGTAATTTGCGAGGTAAATCTTGGCTGCGGTGCAGTCGTCTGTACAATAAATCCATGCAGCATGAGGCAGTGACTACTCACATATCTAATACACCCTCTCTGTGTATTGAGGATAATTAATCCCTTGTGTTGCACATAATATTGTTTCAGTATAATTAGCGAGCATGTAGTTCTGACTGCTGTCTGGTTGGTACAGTTAAAGTTGCCTTAGTGGCGCTCTAGCCATTATATATGTGGTCTGTTCTCCTGTTCTACTGAAAGCTTATGTTTATAGTGGTTGCGTTACTGCTTAGCTGTTTACCTGCGACTACTGCAACATTTATGTAAATACTTCTGAACACGTCCTCTTGATTTCATTAATATTCCCGTGGTTGGCCACTAGAGCTACTGGTCTATAATTGGGTTTTAATAAATTTCCTTTGAGACAGCGTGCAAAACAAGGCAAAATGTTGGGTGTCGTGCGTAAGTCGCATGGACCACACCGCAGTGCCACCCAACGCATTAATGACCATTCGATGTTGGTATAATTTATGAGACCATGTTGGGACGTGAGTGGGAAGCTAACGCACACACCACTGCTCTTATTATCTCAACTATTAGATATGGAACAATCAGGCCTTGTTCTTATAATTAGAGGGCATTTAAGTGTTTTTATAGCACCGTTCGCGGGAATTTGCTTAATTGAACCGCGGTTTCGCGACCATTGAGGGATTTGTTTGTTGTTTTGTGCGAATCCTAAATTAGAAGGACTAACGAATTCCTTAATGCCCGACGTTATTTAGAGGCGCTCATTGTGCATCTCGGTGTCGGAATATGGACATGCAATAATCTCGCTGAGCGCGTGTCATTCTGTCACACCATACTTAGCCATCGCGCTGATCTTAAGCACACCGCCCTTGTAAATATAACCGGCACAGGACAATGCCGCATTCATGATCCTTCGAGCACCTCAGGTGCTTTCGTCTAATCACATTCGTCAATACAGACCTTATCGCATCCGGTAAATTGACAGTTCCTGCGAATGCCACTGGAGAGACTTTCTGACTTTCCCGGAAAGACAACGACTTGACTTTAATGCATATCTACGACTAGCACATTCTGGGCAATAATTTATTAAGCGAGTATCCTGCCCGATCGAAATAGATATAATCGGCTGTTTATTCACTGTTATTAAAACAACCGGCTGGGCACTGTTGAGTTGGATGTTGCCCTACATTAAAGATTGTTCATAATGAAGCGTGGAGATCCTGGCTGCTTCTGCATTTTGCAGCAGAGCGGTCGTGAATCGTGCTGTTGACGGGACAATGTCCACCTTGAAGTGTCAGGTGCGACGCGACAAATACGAGCAATATTTCGATTTCGTCGGAGCCCTGAGTCAGCTCGTTTTAATATGACCACCGTCAAGTTGTCACACCACCGCTTCATCTAAAGCTCTCTTGCCAAGAAAAGTTATTCATATTGTTATTTGTACCGTCTGTTGCCTATTTGTTCCTCTGTAGTTAAAGCCGTGTTTTGGAAGTCGTAATGGTCGATTTGGAAATGTGTGAAATAATTGCACGTTTGTTAACGTCGCAGTCTAATTTAGATCTCCCGACTTGAAAAAATAGAAATGAATGGCGGTAGAACGAAAGTGGTAGCGATCGTTAGAATTGTCAACCGTTCAAGTAGAAATTGCAAACTACATCTCAAGGGAATTTCTAACTGACCAGTTGCATATAATACGTGAATTAACAAAAAATATTTTTCTAAATAGGGAATAAAATCCAAAGCAGGTAATAATGAAAATATCCAACAATAAAATTGTAAATACCTTCTCTTAAGGCTTTGACTGTCACCGCTGTATAAGCCTATCTCGACATTAATGGGGAAACGAGACAAGAACGTTAATAACCTTTTTAAAGCCTATTTCGAATTGTTTTTCCATTTTTTATTATTATCTTGTGTATGATAAACAAATCCAAGCCACATTTTGTATTCTCGGGCAGTCACTGACGGGAAAATTGCCTTCTACCTGACGCCCTGTGCATTACCTGTCTTCCTTTTGTTTTATCGCCAGTAACTCGGGCCAATAAAAAAGTTAAAAACAATGGAAACCCCAAACGCATCATCTACAAAATTCCTACGAAAACGTCTGAAATACCCAAAAACTTAGTTATTAATTTCCTATTTGAAGTGGTGTTTATCTGAAGTAAAACTTTTAATAAACACACATCAGGAAGCATTTATAATTTAATATCTACAAAAGTAAAAGTGATATAAATTATGATATGTAATACAATATTAAAGTTAAAATCGTTGTAAAGGCATTTGTGGGTAAAATTAATGAAACGATTTTCTTTATAACTACTATCCAATAACACTTATAACAAAATTAGTAGAGCATTAAAGAAAGTGCAGCCAAAGAAACAAGTGGTCGAGGCATTTATGGCCTGAGATAAAATCGAAATAATAATATCTAAAAGTACAAAATTTTTAAAAAATATTATTTATGACTGCTTTTATTTGTTTATTGATATTACTTTATTTGTTTTTGTTACAAAAATTGTAGACTGCATTGTGACCAAATATCACACCTACAAGATTTACGTATGCATGTGTAAAATCTCCGTTTGCTACCTGACCAAAAATTTACACCTTCATAAAAGCTTGGGCTTATACTTTTACATTCCTCCGGAAACTATTTGAAAACAAAAATGAAATATTTTGTCGGGTAATAGACTGGAGAAATTATTTATTAAATTGAAGAAATAGGTCTTATCAGTTATTCTCCATTACGCTGGCATCATAATAATTGTAAAAATGTAAATTGGCCTGTGCTGGGTGTATGCAAATGCGCGGAGAGGTTTGATCGAAATTGCACTTTATTAGCAGTGTTGAGTTCTTAACTATCAGCATATTCATTCATTCATTCCTGAACTTGACGTCGCTGTAATAGCCGGCACATCCAGCATCCTCTAATTGTAGCAATAAAGTAACATACTTGCATATCTCGGTACAAACGCGCTTGTTTTGTGGAAAAAGTTTGATATTTATATGCGACACGCTGAATATAAACATGAAATACCAACAAGACTGGTGACGAAAAAATCGCATACATATAATTTGAATTCTTTTATTTTATGCGCCAGAGAATAATAACGCGGCTGCCGCGAATAGTTTTGCGAAATTTACGCCGTGCGCGGGTTTCATCTCATTGTTCTCGATGAATATGCTAAGCGACTCGCTGGAATGCGACCGATGTTCTTCCATGCAGGATTTCTAAATCCAACTTTGCTTTCATATGATGGAGGAATTATAATGCAAGAACAGATTTTAACGCAACTATTCTAATTATTCTTCTTCGCTGCAACCCCACATCTTCGCCTCCGCCACATTAACGCAAGCATGTCGGCCTGAAAGCCACATTAAAATTGGGGAAAAAATACAGGAATATCTGAAATACCGCTGGCATGACCTTTGATCTGGCGAAGTTAAGTGTAGGTTCACCCATTCGAAACCTTTGGTTCCTATTATTTTTGATATGTAAATGACCCACGTCAAAACGAAAAAATCACAATTAAATAAATTGTGGGCAATAAAATGTAGTCGCGAGCTGCGCCTAATATGATGGTATAGTGGTGTCCATCACTTGTCAGATACGACTTACTAATTTTTGTATCATCCATAACACATTAATAGCTTAATAAGCATTTATATAAAATTTGAGTAATTATGGTAGGACCGTGGGTAAGTGTCCGATTTGGAGAGAAACATATTTGATATGAAGAGTATGAAGTAATAGCTGTAAGCTGTAAGTTTAATTCTGAGGGGAGGGCGAGTAATTGGCGCAGTGTGCACCCTCGGTCCAAGATCGAGGCTATTGTACGTGGATCAAGGATCAGGTTATGACCCTGCTCGCCACCGACTAGCTCGTGTTTCCTCAGCTCTATCATTATATAAATACACCACTGGGAACTCTGGCATATCCCAGCCTGAGCTGTCACTCATTTATCTAAGACACCCCACTATTTAATCACTGCTATCATTATTGTTGTTCTTCGGCGTGATGCGTAATCGTTGCTTAATGATTACTGTCCGTCAGACAATGGATTTGGTGGCTAATTGTCCTTGTTATAAACAAAAATTGCCATCGAAGATCAAATCGAAGCTGTTGGCTTTGGATTCCAAGTTGGGTAATCTCGGATAGTCAAACTTGGCGTGGTGGTCCAAGAACTTCATTAATCTACTGGATACAATTAATGGTCGAATTGCTATACTTAGTTGCGAATTTAATTGGGAACAAGTTTACGTTCCAATAAGGATTATCAAATTTTGGCCTTAAACCTTCAAAAGCGTCTGCACACGATCCATTGGTTCTTATTCGAACAGACCTAATTGCAGAAGATGGAATCACTCTTACAGGGAAAAATTCCTTAGTCCCCGGTAATCCCTCGAAGTGACAAAGTGTCGGCCACTTTTGATTCTCAAAACATACCGCAACACAAAGGGATTACATCCAAGTATGGACTTGGAACATGTTTGTAAACTTTTTCCGCCGATATGATCCCTTCCTAATATTTTTATTGTTGCCGGCAAAACTCACAACGACACCCAACTTGTCGCATTGCTTTGTTACCCACGAACACAGATGTTCAAAAGTATGACGATAAAAAATCGAATAAAACTCTTATTAGCAACTGATTTATACGTGCCATAAAAGAATATAAAAAAATGGAACTCAAATTTATTGTTTTAATTATTACTACAAGTCTCACGAAAGCAATTAAGCCAGTTAGAAATTCTCCTTTTTAACAATCATTAAGAAATTTACATAAATACTTAGTAGAATAGCTTTTATTTACGAATTTCGAGATACAGGAGGAAAACTTTAATAAATTCAAATTGGGAGCGCATCCTCAACTTTAAACGGTATTAAACAAAAGTTTTGGGATCTTATCTTAATGCGATGCAGTTAATTAATACTCAAATTACCTAAACATAGCTCTAATTATGGATAAATATTCTCAAAAATACCCTCTTTAATTACCTTCATCGGTCTTCTGCTCTCGATCCCTCCTGGAACTCTACGCCGAGGGGACTCGAGTATACCTTAAAACATCTAACTCGATCGGGTTTTTAATCACCTGCATTCATTATTCTTGCCTTCCAAAGCGCCAGCAAATACCCAGTAGCTCGCCAAATAAAAATCCTCGATGAAATTGGAGCATTGTTGAACCAAGGTTTTAAGAAAATTATTATTTAAAGCAACAGAAACGCCACGCAGTGCATTGTTTTGACTTGTCTATTGAAGTCAAATAACTGCATTCGTAATGAACGCATTTGTCACGAGCGAAGGGTCCGCATCGGCCAATACTTTTTTCAATTTAAATTCTACATACGAGACATGGTGGGGTGGAATGCAAAGAATAACCCTATACATTTTTGCTTGTGATAACTGTCAGTATCTCCGATACATAGCCTGTCAGTGGTGGAGGATGTTGATTGACAGTGATTATAGGTTCTGTCCTGACGCACGTCTACACCAATTAATATCAAGCTATGTTTTTCCAGTCAATCAAGAACGTGCAATACTGGATCAAGACTGTGCTCGATTTTTTATATTATGCAAAAAATATCACAAAGGTTGTTTGAAATTTAAAGAAGGCAAATAATAAAAAATTAACGATGCTTTTACTACTGGCGGATAATACAGTCGCTAATTACTTAATTAATTAGTTTCATTTGAGAAGATGATCAACAGAGGAGCAAGTTGGCGAAGTAATGAAATGATGTGCGTTGCTCTTGACTCCATTAAGTCCGTTAATTAGAAATCAACAGTGAGTCCTGCCTGCCGGCATCCAAAAGATCTTAAATTCAAAAAGTATTCACCCAGAAAGGATAAAATCAGTTAAATCTGAGATAATCCAGTCGAAAGCGCTGCTCGGAATTATTTACCTCGCGTTCCTTTATTTTATACGCGCGCATATGTGTATTTTTTCAATAAAATGTTTACGAGAAACAAAGGTGTTCTAAATTCTGTATCTCATTTCCTTTCTTTGGTTATAAAATTTACCTACGCACGTCACACCGTGAATATAAAACAAGTAAATGCGCTTTTCTTACCTTCCATCCCACGTTACCGAACTTCATTTACTGTATTATTCGTCAATAAGTTTGGAAAAAATCGAACCTTTCGGGGGCCATAATTACAAGCTCGCTTCCTTATATGGTTTTATGGCATCCAACTTCTGACAGTAAAGGATCTCAGCGGACCATTTTATTGAACTCGTGCTGGATTCTCCGTCTTAATTCGGATTGACGGTATATAATAGTTGCTTTGAAAACAATTCGGAACATTCTATGATCTGAGGTGTTATCTGGAGAGCCGCAGTTGCAATACGTAGAACCCTAACTCGACCGGATCAGTGGCCAACGCTCAGAGCTTAGCCGAGTTTTGGATTGTTAGCCCGTCTTACCGCCGAGATTAAGGGCACCGACCACCCCCGCTACATGTACATCACATATCCACAACTGCTGCATTTGATCTCTCCTTTGGCGAAAATTTTGGTCTGCGATTTTTCATTTTTTTAATGATTTCATTCGACAATCCCGTGTTAGGCTACTTCAATTTTTGCCCAGAGGCAGCAAAAATGTATTTTTGTCGTAATCGAATTGGGGCGCGCTTTGTGTCTGCAGTTTAACATGAAATTAAAAGTATTTCATTGGCGCGATGTGTGTATGCAGAAATCCCGAGAGTAAACAGGAATAATATTAAAACGAGCGAAAAAACGCAATCACAATTTCCATCCGACCGAATCCAATATCCAATAAAAATAAAACTATGCGAAACGAAATAAATATTCCTTTTTGGCCGGTGACGTCCCCTGCAGAATTATAGCGGGTGTCCAGCGGCCAGTAGATCGCCAAACAATCTACTGCTGTCAATAAACGCGCCGGATAATATTTCCCTCGAGTATGCGTTGACATATTGCAATTTCACAAGTACACACGTCCAATGCAAACATACAAGAGGATTCACGCCTTTCCGACGTCCGAGTCGATAACCAAACCATAAAATGTGGGGCAGACGATCCGTGGGAGCCGCTCGACCTTCCAGGTGTCACAAGGTGTGCTTTACGATCTCCACTAACCAACTCATTTTTACACGACGGGACTCGTACATGCGGCCAACATACGATTACATCGGTTTTTACCCGGGTCTGAGCTTGCTCTATGGACTCGGGCTATTTATTACTGAATTGTGGCACTTTTTCCAAGAGGAAACACCAAACGGCTCATCGTCGACGGCGCCACTTGCCCTTCAGCCCTCCGGTTCACATAATTAAACCAAGAGCAGCTTCCCCCGATCAACGCGAAAAACATAAACCAATGCAATCAGCTAAAATATTGCGAACTTGCTTGCTTGGTACTTGCTACACCTGATTCTGATTTATTTGCCCAACCCCTGCTCAGGCCATAAACCAGCAGAAGGGAACTTTTATAGTCGACACTCTCATACTAACTCAATGAAAATATTTCACAATACCAGTTTTATTTTTCCGAATCTACATTTCCGCGGACACTTTATATCGCTTCAAAACATTGTAAATCTTGCTAATGCAACACAACAATTATTAGGAAAAACTCACTTTAGCACCAAGACTGCAAGCCCTCCATACCAAATGGAAGGAAGATGAGAAGAAGTGGAAATAATGTTAGGCCTAACAGGCTGCGCTTTAAAAATAATTGCAGTTGATGAGTTACATCAATACTGGATCAAAGTTTAATTGTGGCGGAGTACAAGTCAGACGGACTGACCGACAGGTCTATAAGTCACCAATTATCAGATTCCCTCGAGCCTATAGAAGGCATTACCGAGTGGTGGCTATCAGATCTCATCTCGAAGAAGACGTCTTAGAAGCTGAAACCCCCCGAATGTTCCAATCACGGCAATATGGCCACAATTAAACCCCCTTTTATGGTTGATAGAATTCGGTGTTATTGCTTCACACTTTACGTGTCTGGTACATTTCGAAAGATAGCGAAAGTTTTTTGTGATTTTCTTCCCCCTTTTCCTACATTCATTAATTTGGAGATATGTGGTGTAATTAGCAGCGAATTATAATGAGGTATTAAGTTGCATAGTGTTTGGGAAGATTTAATTAATTGGGTTTTTTGTAGGAAGATAGAGGTAAATCAAAATTAAAACAACAAGAGCAGTTAATTAGGGATCTGATTTCATTTGAATTTTAAACATCGCGAAGTTCCTCCAACATCCATTAAGAAATATGCTGATGTCGAAATTTGGCCTCCGGTTATTTTTGTTATTTACGGAACGAGAGAAAATTAAGTATGCCTGCTTTTTCCTGAACTTTAACGGCCTAACGTAACGTTAGATCAATCAAAATAAATGCAATTAGTATCTGGTTTCTTGTACAACACTGTAATAAATAATTCAGATATGTCTTGCGATTTTGAAAAGTTCAAAGTGTGTAGAATATCTCGCAGGAAAGTAAATTCGTTCGTCTCCTCTATAATAAAGTAACGTCTAAGCTAAAGTAGACGACATGAAATCAGGCGGTATAGTGCAAGTTACGTGCTCGAGTCGGGGGGAGCGCATAAGGTATAATTTCCTGGAGACATAAAGAGAATACGCTGATGTCCAGCTCTCGGACCCGGCTGTCCCGCGGGAACCTTAAAGAAATTGCCGATGTATGACTCCCGATTTGTTACATCGTGAAAGCCCCGATCAAAAAGATACTCGTGAAGATCCCACCAGCCGGTCCTGATCTTTTATCAGCGACTTCGACCGAATTACCTCGCTGCTCACAACTGAATTTCCTGCTGAAATGGTTTTGTTTTTAAATTTCCCTGCATTTCACGATTAGACTCGCTTGTGGGAAAACCGAGACTGCTTCGAAAAGTGTCTCCGACATCACAACAGATCAAATAGCAAACACGATAAGTATAATGCACTGAACAACGTAAATCCATAAAATATTTATGCCACTGGCTCTCAAGGGAATCAGATTATGACGGCTTGGACAGCGAAGCGCACAACATACCCTATCCGAATCCTTGCACCGAAAACGATAAATACAAAAATACATTTTAGTTTTAATAAATCCCAGGACATTTTTGTAACTTTACTTCTTTGCAAAGTTTCTGGTTTGGTGGTATGGTTATTACCCGGAGTTACATGACGGCAAAGATGACAGAGGTGAGTTAGGGTGTGTTTGGAAATCGATTACCTGATGCCAACATTCATTTTGATCGTAGTTTTCCGGGTAGCTCTGCCATACTTTGGCTGGGTCTCCGGAGTAATATTCACATCTCCTCCACTGCCAGACCGACGCTTTATGCCTGTCTATCGCCGTTCGTTATCAATGATTATAGTCTGTCGATATCGACGCCGTGGAGAGAACGTCGGTGTTTCGAGTTGGGAGTAGAAGTCTTAATGCCTTACGATTGTCTCAACAATCCAGAACAGTTTGCACGATTCCGTTTAGGTCCCAGCAATAAAAGCAGCCTGGGTTTGGGTTTTTGTGTGCGGTATTAGTGCATAAAACGGGAATAAATTTGAGGTAAATATTTGGAATGCAATTTTATCGGCGGAATTAAATCGCCCGGTAATGGACATCGAAATTTGGCGCCCTTAATTATGCAAAACGCCGCCTATTAAAATGGAAATATTTTTAAGTTGCTATAAATGGGGGCAATAAGCAATAAAGCTGAATGACGACATTTATATTAGTGCATTTTATATGAAAACGGGCGGAATATCCATTCCGGGGAGATTACGCTGATGAAAATGTAGAGCCATCGTAGCGCAGCATCTATTAATTAAATATGCAGTAAACATGAAATTCATCGTAAAGTGTCGTTTGCAAAGATTATATCCCGAGCGTGTATCCGACGTGGCGGCCCTCCGCCAGGGGGCGGCGCAGCATATTAACTAGCAAGGTGCGAGGCAGAGAGACATATCTCAGTCCACATAAAATGAATCCTCAAGCCGTTTTGTCGGCAGTTTATGCTTGGAAATGCAAAACCCCGACTGTTTTACATTTCAGTAAGCTCATATTTAATGGCGGAGTCTGTGAACTATATTCCCCCGGATCGGGACGCATATGCTTCCCCTCCGTATACCAGATTTAGAGCAGCTTAGATTTTATGGAGCAAATGAAATTACATTCCCCTTTAAAATATGATGAGCTCTCCCGATAATGAAACCGACTCAATCTCGGGATATCGGAGATACCGCCTGCCTGTCTCGCGCAGCTTCATCTCGCCGCCTCCAGCCTCTCACCGCTCCACTCATTACACACCGGCACACCACCTCACACACACGCCGGAGACGACATCCAATCATAACAACCAATTCACTGCTAATTGTTCCCAATCCAGCTCAATCAACCTCCAGCATGTTATTGTCTTACTAAAGACACGATTATTTTTCCAAATTTGGAATTACAATTGGTACAGAAAATTAACTTATGGCTTTAGAATATTTTATGTACTGCAATACCTTGACATGTTGTGTTTATTAGAAACAGATTTGTTTCGTTAAATGATATTAGATGACAATTTTGTAATTATTGTGAGCACCAATAACTCTCGTATCCTTGTACCTACGCGTAATATTATGATCTATGAAAATTATGAAAATGAAAAATTTTTTTGATATTCTCCTTTACTTTTCTGACAATGTACATTTTTGGATTTCAGACTTATGGACAAGTAGTCACATTTTGCGTAGATCAAGCGTTTGATGCGTTTTTAACCGAACGGAAAATGCGGTTTTTCTTTGATGGACCATATTTAGAGTCGTCCTTTGTGTACGTAATTTATAAGGGAACATATTATGCAGTGTAAAACGTCAGTGTCCATTATGACTTTATTTATTATTTAAAGAAAGCTGCGTTACTTAAGTATGTTACAAAACCCGTTTACCCGATGAAATCGGTGTGGAAAAATTAGATTCAATTTAAAATAAATTCCCATGGAAATACCTCGATATGTTATAAGTAACTGCACAAGTGCATGTCGCCGAGCATATTAAGCACCGCTATAGTTTTATTGTCATTCAAAATAACAAACGTAAACATTTATTATGAGCGTCCAAAGTGAATACAAAACGACGTGGCAATCATTGTGTTCATTTACACATTGATAATGCGAAGAATCATCAGTTTGAAACGCAATTTCAATTCAGATGTGTTTATTAATCTCCCGATCAAAGGGTCCAAGTGTAAAAAACAAACAAGGGTCATGTTGGGGGTAAATACAGCTCGAAATTATTTCCTATACACATAAAAGGTGTAACCAATCTGAATATTAAAATGGCAAGGCCTCAAGGCTAGGGGAAAGGACGTTAGATTGGGGGTGGAACGCTTTGTCATATGCAGCTTCCCATAAATGTAACACTTTATTCATCAACTTGTTCAGATTATTATGGGGGAGGGCCAACTGCCGAGTGCATTTTTATGCTTTTTATCAAATTGATTTCGCGCACTAAGCCAGATTTGCATAATACTGTGACATCATCAACGCCGATCATTATCATGAGAAAGAACTCGGCGATTAAGTGTTGCCGTTATAAAAATCGCTTTTGACCTCACGAATTTTTTTATCAAAGGCCTCACTGGTTTCAGAGACAATACTTGTCAAAAATAATTATTTTGTCGTTTACCAGGCAGTTCATTACCCGGTATATTTAACAGTGAATCCCCCGCCAACAAAAACACATAAGTTGTATTGAACGAGACACGAACAATATCAAACTTAAACAATAACACGGTAAATCCAGGCTCTTAAGACTGCGACAAGCCATCACAGTTTTTTCGATAAAATATTTAAAAAACACACTAAAAGAATATTTGGCAAAAGTGAGCTAATTTGTCAGCTTTCATAAAAGCCAAACGACCTAAATGTTTTTTGATTGTTCTGAGCAGGTGTACGGTTTCAAAAACTCATTGTTTCACCGAAATTATTTTTAGAGTCCATGATAAAGTATGCGGTATTCATTTTTTGTTGTTTCTCGGATTTACCGCAGGTTTTAGCACTAATTTTAACCCTAGTTCGAAAAATGTAGCGTCTACAAATGCGTGAGTTTGGTGTAGACTTGGGTGCAGCTGTCAGAACGAAATTTGAATAATTTACACAGGTTGCATTTCGTCGTCTTGCTTAATGGCTCAATTTGAACAGCATTAATCATACATTGTATGGGTCGAGGGATTTGCTTTCGTTATTTGAACTATAAATTAATATTTCCTGGCAGCTTTTGATAAATTGACTCGTGCCTGTTTCAATGCACTTTAAATTTATGGGGCTAATAAATATTACGAAGTGGTTGACTGTCAACAATCAACTCATATAATGCAAATGGCCTGATAATGTCTTTATGAATTACTTCACTTAACGCCAACCTGTCACCCAAAAGTGGAAAAATAACGCATTTTGCTTACACATGTTCTCATTACAATAACCGTTTTATGCAAATTCCATGTAGGCATTTGATGCAGATTTCTGGGTCTCTCCGATAGTCATACTGATTTAAATCTGCGTAAAAAATGGATTATAGCATCAATCAGTTTCGGCGCAAACGCCTCCACATCAACTTAATCTGTTGAAACTACATAATCCCATCATGTCGAAAGCGCGGCTTAAGCTCATTAAAAATTTGAATATAACCGGGTCCCCCGAGGTGCTCTATTAATTATTTTATTGAGCGCTTAGCTCCTAGAGGGAGGTGGCATAATCCCATGTCTCTAAGCAATGAGGCATAAGAGGCAATTTTGCCTGATTTTGTGCGCTGCATACGAGCTTAGTAATATGGAGATCGGACTGCGCTTAGGACCTAATCCGTTAATAGAGCGTCGCGACCGTCCGGCACTCATTTCACGCTCGACGCTCTCATTAATAATATCCCCAGCGTCGCTTTATGTGCGTCACCCTTATTATAAGACCCCTTCAGGTGCGCAAGTCAATCCCAAAATGGATTTTAAAGGGGTATGCGAATTATGCGATTAGAGCAAATTGCTTATTAAATTGATTAAATTCATGCCTTCCAAGCTTTTCAACTAACTAAGTAACTAACACGACCCGAAGACAATCTTGCCCAAAAATACCATAGACATAACGCATATACATGATGACTTTATACAGAAATAAAAATAAAAAATTCCGAAACATCAATTTGCAACTTGTGGTGTACTTTTAAAAACTGTCGCTCCTACCCTTTTAAAATACAAACAAACCCCTAAAAATTTAATGGCATGATAATAGCCCAAACGATCATTTTCTTTTGTTTCCACAGTACAATACCATTATGAGTTGAAGGAAGGAATTGAATAGGCAATAAACTGCTGGTGGGTAGGTGCATTAATTGCGCGTTTTTCTTTTTATTTTACCACATTTTACGTAATAGCGCGCCTGGTTTGGAATTGAAAGCATTGTGAAGCTCTGCCATCCTTGAAAGAGGTTGTCTGTTAAATATGAATGAAGAAGTATGTGAGAACAGATAGCGGTGTCCCGTGACAACGTCGGATGGGGTTATTAATATGAGTAAGCTGCCGCGCAGAGTACGGTACTCTAGGTGCCGAACCGTAGATATGATCATGACCGACGCCGGGGGTCTGCCGTCAAGGCTGCGAGCCCGCGAAGGCGAATGTGGCGAAAAGCTTCAGTTTGAGAAAAACGCGTCCGTTTTTATCGGTCGCGACCGCCGCAGGAATTCCTCGACGGAGAGTATGATGAATCGTTGTAAAAAAATTGTCACATATGAAATAATAATAAATAACGGCGAGTAAAAACGGATAACGAGAGCGGTGACTCTAAAAACACCTGTTGTTTGTAGTCAGAGAGAGTGCATGCCGCGCATCGCAATAGCACGGCGGCTTGTTATGTCCAAAGTTACCTCCAACCCCGACCACTTAAATAGAACTAGATCTACACACACAAAGAATTTGTTAACAGTCGTGTATCATGTCAATCAGACATCGGTCTCGTATATTTTTATTGATGCGATTGCACGACGCGCTTACGAAAGCTCACCGCTCCGGTGAAGAACTCGGAGATCGTTAGACAACACCATCGCCGCTTTTTAACCCTCATACTTTTCGACACGAATCTTAATAACAATCGGACAGCGTTTTTCTCACAGCAAACACCCAATCGAATAAAAACGACAATGCCGGTAGCGGACGACGACGCCGAAGCCAGAGGGAGGAAATGTGAATATTGCACAAGGGACCAAGACGAAATATGAGAGGGTTATCTCTCACGTATACGTATAAAGCCCGATGGATGGAACGCGTCAGGTGCTGAACATAATCCTAATGTTATGGAGAAATGCCCGGCTTGGGGACGAGGAGCTGCTTGCCCCTGATGGCCCCATTAACGCGAACATCTCTATAAACCTCAAATTATGAAAAAACTAAAGTGCGTTTACTGTAGAAATTTTTTTCTTCAAAATTAAAGTTTGGTGGAGGAGTTAGTGATGACTTAAAAGACACCAATTTTTCCTAATTTCCACTCAAAAAATATTGCCAGGTCGAGTGCATTCTCAGGCATTTTTAAAGAGTTCCTAATTAAACATTAAAATTACAAAATCTTGTAATATTATTCTTGGACCCCAGTGTGTAGAAAATCAGTGGCACATTTCGGTTCTGGGTCAGTCAGCCGGCCACCGGAGACAAAAAATCTATAAGACACTCCGCTCCGAAACAATCTGATGTAACTTCCCCATAAGTAACATATGAAGCGAATTCCCCAGACATGATGGGCTGACAGCGCACTTATCATCTCACCCCGTGAGTTTCCCGTAATATGATGTTATAGCCCGTCAGAGCTCTCAATCATCCTTGGCAGCTCCTCTCTATCACCTCGCCGAACAACACGGACGACAAATGATATCGAATCGAATGCACCGAAGAAAGATCACAGCGGCTACGTGTGGAAAACTACACGGAATTTGAAGGTTGTGGATATAAGATTCTACAGGTGTAGGGATTGCTAAAATATCATATTGGGGGGAACTTGAGCACCAATATGTTATGTTTGGGGTTTTATAGGCTTTTTCATATTGATATTGAATAGCGAATATGAGATTTATGGAGGCGGGTTTAGGCCGCATCTTTGGTGGTAATAACCGTGGTGTGAGCGAGCATTGGTCTTAATTGCGTATGCTAATAGAGAAATAAATTTCACGTGGCTGACGGTACGATAAGACATGAAAAATCGCTTAAATTCAGCGCGATTTACATATGAAGTTGTGTAATTGTTTACTTAACACACCGGAATTAGCATAACAATGAACAAATTTTTCGCAGTGTTAAAATTGAGTTTTTCACTCCGAGCTGTTTCGGCGAGGAATCGATAGTTTAAGCTGGGTCAGTATTCCGCTCCGTGAAGAGATCGGTTATCCTGCGACCCCATCAAAGAGCAGCAGAAGCGTGCTACTGCATGATGTATTGCCGTTTTTTTATTATGATTCTACGTCACATATAGAATCAATGCGCCGAGCAAAAGTTGTAATAGCCAGCCGATAATATCGCTTGATAGATCGCTTTTGATTCACGAAGGTGATTTTTATTGCAGCGCTTTATATAGAAAGTTGAAAGGTTATAGGTTTTGCTTCTGCCGCTTGCTACGGTCAATAGCTGCCTTTCATATCAGCATTCAACCCCGATTTATTCCACATGAAAACACACCAGCGGCGCACACCTTAATTGCTACACTTTCATTCGAATTTAATTTGTGTTTTTGTAAATCGGCGAGCGTCGTCATGCCGCAAAGCTCGCTGAAGGATTTCTTAGCTGGTCGGTGGCGTTTGCGGTGAGAGAGAATCATTCCAAATCCACAGTGCGGCAAATTGGAGTCGTATTTAATGTTGTTATTCGGATTACTGTTCGTTGTTATCTGTATCAGCCGCAGGCACTCGCACTTAATCTCTTCAGGAGAAGCCGAGATGCTGCCCGGATTTACCATTGCGTACCGGCATATTGCCATTGTTTATCGCTGATGCCCTTTGTGTCCGCCAAACACACTGCAGCCGGCAAGGCATGGCCTTATTTCGATAACAAACCCCATTAAGCTCATTTCTCGGGTTTTAGAAATATTTACACGGAAATGTAGCAAAAAAAATCTCTAGGCTTGTTTCAGTTTTAAGGGTTGTATTTTTTCATCTAGCGGCTTATTCAATCAAAATCCCACAAAAGTGATATGTGGCCGTCGAAAAATGACTTATCGATTGCTCAGTTTTATTCCCTCGACTCTACTGTGGCCCGATCATAAAAGCTATCGACATTCCATATAGCTACCTATCCAATAACTAGTTACAGCAGTATCCATATCAGGGAGCCATCCCATAACTCACAAAGTTCGTAACGCCAGCAGTGTTCAACGTGCGTCATACATTTGTGGCGTTATTTGTGCCCATAGGTCCGAAGGGTGCGAGGCCAGAGGCCATTTGTCTGCGGGATGAAAAATCCATTTCTGGCCGACTTATTGATACGACCCTGGAGGTTTGATCTAATATTTGAAGCGTAACTTATGGCAGACACTTTAAAACGCATCCGTCAAACTTCGAAGATTTTCTTAGTTGCGGAGCCGCATAAAAGCGTCGCGAGGAATATTTCGTGTTTTATCACGGCTTTGAGGAAAGCTCAGGGGACGATACTGATTTGGACAGTGGAACGCTGAGTGCGAGAGGCCGCTGGGAATATGTACCCTTGCAGGACAACTTATTGAATGTGTTTGTCTATTCAAATGTGACGAGTGGTGGAGGCGAAAAATAATGGACTTATCTGAGGGAACTTTCCTAATTCAAATCCGAAATTTATCTTCCGGTATGTGCATAATAATTTACAATGTCCATTAATCTCCGAAGTTAATTAATCAAGACTCGCCAAGTACAAATTATAAAATTGTTGTAATTAAAAGTAATTTATATGTTTTGCGCTTCGCTCTCGGTTATGCACCATGCTCGGCACAACTTTAATTAGTTTAGGTTGCGGATAGGATTCCTACCTTTCTTGGGGGCGACAGCCCGACTCAAAACGCAATGAAATATTAATCTGCACCCCGCGCGAAGACTTGAAATAAATAGCCCCAAAAGTTATGATAATCATCATTTCGCTCCATCTTCCAGCGCTGATGAATGTCGTGATAACTTCCAGATGAAAATGATAATTACCCAACGACGTGCCAGCTTACTACCCAATTAATTTAATTTTTCACTTAACCTTTTAAATATGATGTTTTACAAGCGGGCCGAGGTGTGATTAGAAGTCGGCAGAGCGTGTTTGTAAATCTGTAAATCACCGCGGATCCGTAATTAAATCTTCACCCATTCATAATATCATAAATTAAAAGATCAAAGATTTCACTATCCATGACAAGTATAAATGCGAAGCCCTGTTTTTAAATGGGCAACTTTCATTCGACTTGATGCATTGCACATCTGCCGCTTCACTTCATTTATTTATGAATATCATGAAGCGCGCCGGCCAATATTTCCACCAAGAAGTCGGGGCATTACTGGAGAGCCGCAAAATGGAATATTTAAGCGAGGATTCTCAGGATTTTAAAATTTCAAAGCTCCTTTGCCTTGCATTTTCTATATTTGCGGAGGGTAAGTGAAAGAACGATCGAGTTTTCGGCATGAGCCCACCCCAGGGACCACTAACCTACTTATCAGTGCTAGGCTCTTGCAAATGTCTCGGTCGCACATACGCCAGAGCTACGTACGCTTATTTTTAACTCCATCAACTTGAAACCTCCTCATCGATCTGAAAAAATTACGTACTAGCAAAACCTTGACACCGTAATTTGATTTCGAGAAGCAAAAGGCAAACGGGTTGTTATTAATTTTGTAACTATTACGGAAAATAAGGATAGTGAATGTTTGAATAATCGTCAGTAGAAACGGTTCTCGAGGAAACTACTGATAGAATGATAACTGGGCGTGGAGTGCCATCGTTTCAAAGACTCGTCTAACATGATATTCACATTTGCTGCCGGCGATTATGTGGTAGGAAGTGACATGGGCGTGATTCCCTCAAAACTGAACACGATCGCACTATTACAACTGTCCTAATATGTAAAACACGGTTCATAACTTAATCCAAGGTGTCTAACGGAAGCCGTTCTCATAACACAGTGTCATTTAACAGCAATATAAAAACAGTTGATGGTTTTTAAGTTACACTAAGTGTTTTGCAATTATTTCCGCTATAAATTAATCTCCCCCCACAGATTACAGTACAAGAAGTGGAAAAAGGGACATCCTACGCTGATTTTTAGAACGAGTATAAAGGGAATGAAGTAATTGGGTAGAAATACGGGTATTTTTAATATGTTAATTAAATTTGAGATCATAATATTTGAAGGTGTTAGAATATACCAGCACGTTTTTAATTCGTTTTTGAGAAGATCTTAGATGTTTTAGTGCTATCTATGAAGATAATGTTCCTTGGCCTTTGTTCTTTCAAAATATTAGACCAATCTTTTAAACAAATTACGTTTAAACCTGAGCAAACCACTAGGCCAAAAAAGTGCTCAAAATAATTTGATTTCAATAATTTGAAAATATTTCGGGCAATTAAATAAGTATACGGAACGTTGTCAAAGTAATATAATATAATAAAAATTAACTAAAGTTTTCAGCCATCCAATCAAATATTTAAAAAAATATTATCTAAATAATGTTATCGCCAGTAATTTTTCTTTCCTGCTGTACAAACTATGGAGACGTTTAATGTCATAAAATCCTCACGAATCTAAATGCACTGAAAAGCTGAAGTTTAATAATTTATCCACTGCTTTTTAATTAAGAGTAATAAGAGTATAACAAAGATCGGACAACATTAACTCGCCTTCATATAGTATTAAAGATAATGAATCGGACTTGCAGTTAAATTGGTGTCAGCAAAAAGGGTTTAACTAAGTCTAAAACGCATTTTAGTTGGTGTATTTTAGTTAAAAACTCGAGGATCTACCGAATCCGAATGTATCAAAATGATTTGCCATAAATAGTGAAAGTCTTGAAGTCTAAGACTTACTTTAATTTTTAGTTATAGATAAATTAAGCCTGCTGCTTTGGTGTACTCAAAAAGTCATAGCGTATCTTTCCAATTAACAAAAAAAATAGTAGATATTAATAAAGTATAAGACTAGAAATTGTGGATTTTAGTTAGTGCCACATCACTTCATGGCATCACGGCTATCGTTTAATACAGAAATTAAATTTATTTTATTTTTTTCTATGTTTCCGCAGTGTTCACCCAATAAGTAATAAACTAATAAAAATTCGTTTCTCTCTCTTTTTTTTAAATACCAAATTTTCATTAAGTGGAAAAGAGGTGTAAGCCTCTATTCCCTCAAATATATTTATCAGAATTTTCTCTACTACGGTTGGTACAGGAAGGAACCGTTAAGAAATTTACGCTGTATAAATTCCAACTATTAGTTCGCTCTTTCAATTCAATTCAGAACTCGTTCAGAAATAAGAAATGAAGATTATCCTAGAAATATTACCTTCGGTCATCTGCAAAAAATATTTTTTATTTTCCATTATGTTATCTCCTAAATTGTAAAAGAGGTGACTATATAGACTGGTGATCAGACAAAAGAAAAAAACTCTCTTTGAAAATATTCCAAATATTTAGAATTAGAAGAGTTTGTTTAACTATTGAATGCAGTTCAGTAAAATTCCTTTGATTACACAAAATTCAGTTCGTAATTTTTAGTTCGCCTTTCGGTTCGCTAATTTTGAACTGTTTTTCAACAGGTGTACTATAACCATTTGATTAATAAATCTATAGGTACGTGATACAATGTCTTCACAGGTGTTACAATAAACAAAGACTAGTTATAAAGCTGCACCAGTGTTTATTGTTTAATTCTTGTTACAAAAAAAAGTCTTTGAGTTCTACAATTACAACATTATCGGGTGAGGTTCCTTGCGGACCACCAATGGGTTCTGTTTTAGTGAGAGCTGATTTGGCTGTTGGTGTTACCTTTGGTGGGTCTGTCAAAACAGGTCTAAACCCCTGTCCGGTGGTTATTAAACCGCGTTATTAAGTACATGTCAGCAATTAGAGATAGTGCTAGTACATTAAGCTTAACAAATTCAACAGCTGGTGAAATTATCGTTTGAGAAATGTGAACCGTGCCTATGGTTTCTGGAGATAGCGATCTAAGTTATGGTCCGCGGTGGCGGTGACGCAGTACTCCCACACTCCCCGCGGGGCCCTTCCGGCCGCCATCTTGCCCCTAACTCATGCAAGCTTACTAATTACAGATATGTAAGCAGTGGTTGGCCGGTCCGGTGAGCTCGCCTTGTAAGACACCGTTCCAGCATTAGAAATAATTTAAATTAAGTGCGTTTCCGCGTGCATTTTCTTGCGATTTGCATACAATATGAGCGCGGAGGCGGAAGGCGCTGCCGGTCATGCCGATGATAAACGGCGACTCCTGGGGATCCGCGCCTCACCTGGGTCCAGCCCGGGGCCAGTCCCACCCACGGGGGCACCTGCCCAGCTTATGACTTATGCTAATCGCAGTGTAGGCACTCACATGCAAATGCGGCAGTAAACGGACGGTTTACTGCCGCCGGTATTGCGATTAGAGGCTCAGCGCCTCTTCCGGCCTGCCTCCATCTGATGTAATCAGATCATTCTCCTTTATTTTTCCTTTTCATAAGCGGCTGTTTTTCTCCCGGATAGAGTCAATCCGCCAGGATCAGTCCTTGTAATAACTTTATGATTCCTGCCGGTCCTTGACAAATGGCTCGTATCGGGAAATCGCCGTTGCCGCCCTCAAGGTATATGGGTTATTGAATCAGCATTTACGACTTTATCGGCTGACTGGTCATATCATAACTCAACCAGATGGGGATTACCTCTTAGGTGATTAGGGGCATCCATCTCGAATATTGGAAAAGCCAACGATAAAATATAATTCTATAAATACGCCTAATACGTGATACGAAAAACAAACATTCGTCAAAAAAATACTAAAATTTCGACAATCCTGGCCAAAAGTTCCACAAGTCCTTTCCAGCGTTCATTGACTGGACTAAATGTGAACGTTCTTCCTTCCACAAGCCCCTTGTGATGTTCGTGCTTTGTGCATGCAGACGTATTAGATCGGGAATCAATCGAACATTCTTTTAATATTTAAATTAGTATTTATGGTGGGTAATTTCCATAACAGACGCCGTTTCGACACCCTGTCTTCTCGTAACACGCTTAGCATACAAAACGAGAACTAGTCGAACGATGACATCGCTTATGATACCATTACTGAATAATGTAACTGTGGGCCAGTCGGTAATAGTGCAGTTAATAATCCAAACGTAGCTTTTATTCACTCTATAACTCTTTGTTCAGCTTTGGGCCTAACAACAATCTTATTGAAACAATGAGTGAAGTTATGTATTTATAATAGAATACGTGCCGGCCATTTCCAATCAGTGTTTCCTCCTACAATCACAAAATATTTTGTTTAAATCTGATAATCCACCCTGTTTATATGTGACGCGTTCGGAAACAGGATTTTGAAATGAGGGTGGCTGTCCCTGCAGTAGGTGTTCAGTTAGCGCGCCTTTAAGCCGATTATCAAATTTTATTTAGTTTATCTCCTGATTATGCCGATCAATCAATTTGATATTTATTAAATTTTGGATTAAAGCATGTGGACGTCAACGTAGCAGTTATGTATATCTAATTGAGTATAAATATGGTCTGATTAGAGTGAAAGTAGTTTGAATTCCTCCATTGATAGGTTTCGATATTTATTCCTCAAAGTAGAGTTTTACATTCGGATTTGCATAATTGTTTTTGATGAAAGGACAAGGCGATAATGTTAATATATGCTGATGTTCCTATTTGTCGATTAAGTGAATGCAATGAACTATGATAACTATTAAAGCAAACTTCATTTACGGCGAAATCCTGACAGGATTTTAATTATTATACGTACGTGAAAAGCCTCGCGGGACGGTTTACATAAATACGGAATGTAATTGGCGACATGCCCATCTTTAGGCATATCACTCCAAGATGGCAAGTCGGCCAATAATCTATTATAATCGAGGTTGTTATGAGCAAGGATAACAATATGCCGCACCATGTCTTTTATACCGTACTTGTAACTGGAATATAGCTTAAGCTTTTTATTCCGACCGTGTTCGGAAATAATAACATAGCCACACGGCGTGTGTCTGCTTCTTGTTACCTTGCTCACTGTCTTACCTGTCGATCTCCGATAGGTGTCGAAAAAATAATTTATCACCATTGTCCGACACTGATGGCCTACTTTTATAACCATAATTTATTTATTTCATGCGATGTCATCACTCACACTAACACATTTTTGATGACAGATTGTAATTGCGATCGTTTATAATTAACCCCGTTTAAAGAACAACTCTCCCTCGGACACACAAGCGCAAGCAAAATGTCTTAATAATTCTTGCTACATATTCAACAACTGGCTTCGGCGCTAATTCGATTCCTTTTATTGCAACAAATTGACTCTTCGGAATTTTTAATTTACATAACTATTTCGCATTATAATAACCGACACTCTTAATCTGCCCCAAGGATAACTGAATACATATGGTTGTTCTTAATAACCAAAATGGAATTATTTTAAATAGGAAACTGTCTATCAATACCCTATTCGTTTGTTGTTTTTTCTGAATTATGTTCATTGACTCGCTACTGGCGTAGTAATCTTCAAATTATTCAGAACAAAATTTCTGTTACTTCTTAGTTTTATACTTTGACTCATGTTTAATTTAATTATTACGAATTATTATAGAGTTATAAAAAATATGTGAAGCAAGAAATCAAGTGGTACTCAAGGAAGACAATTATAAAGACAAATAAAACCAAGTTTTTATTAAAATGGGGTACCTAGGCCGCCCCATTTCCTAATCCTTCAACACCTGTGACATCAATGAACACATATTTATTCCTCATGGTTGTATTTTTCTAAAAAATAACAATTTCTTCAACAGAAAAGTCAAAATTCTTTGTATTTTTTATGAGAGTAAATTTTTTCTCAAATTCTATGATTCCCTGTGAACTATGGTGCGCTTGTGGCAAGGATGACCGTTTCTCGAGGCTTGGTTAGGTGTTCTGAGCAGATAGTGCGTTTATTAATTGGTAACGGGGTTGAGGAGCGAGGGTGGATGGGAGTATTAATCCGAGAGCCGTAAATGTAAATGCTTGATTCCATTATGGGTCGCCTGCACTGTACAACCCTTTCACGGTAGCCAATTGTCATTAGCACACCGGACGGGGTATTCAGCCTCACATGCGCCATTCATATCAAATTCAAAGTCAATTTAGCTGGCGAGTGGTTGCACAATCTCAGTCAAATTGTAAAATTTTTAATTTTCTTTCAGAAGTTGGTCTTAATGTAAACCTGCTTTATTTAGCTTTCAACAAGCATCAGACAGTTCGTTTCTATTAATCAATTCGTTCGAGGTGATGTCAACCATTGCCTTTGCTTCCCACAATCAAGCACTACCGTTACTCACTTCCATTATTTTCTCTACTCCGCTCCACACCAACACTATTGTTAATTGTTGTATCATAAATATATACTTACAATAGGGAGCAATTGTTTTACATTACGGCAAAGACTGATACGCATGGTGATTACCATGGTTTGAAAAGAAAGCACTTTATGACAGTAGTATAAGCGAACAATTAGTGCTAATGAGGTCATTATCTAATGACCGCTGCAACTTTCTCTTAATGACCGCTACACTTTGGCCGCTACAATTTTGCTATATGTCATACAATATATAAGACCAAAGAAAATTTAGGAAAATATTCAGTGTTGTTCTCGTGTTTGTTCTTGAAGAAGACGTCTTGGTGTATTGTGAAATTAAGGTAAGTTTTTTAAGAAATTATTTTAAATATTTATTAACTGTTGTGAATTTGTGTTAGATGCCTGGAAAACGTGTATCTTCTATGCCATTGAAAAAATCATCTCCGAAGCGTTTTAAAGCCCCAGGTGATGGTGGATGTGTAGAAGAAGAGGAAATTAGTGAATTTACCAACCTGCAACCCTCAACATCTAAGGCAACAGAATCAGGTAAATACTTTATAATTTATATAATAATAGATTAATCATTAATTATAATAATATTTACAGTGAATGCTTTAAAAAGACGCCTCCCTAACTTCGAAGATGGTCCTTTAGGTAATTAATTACATACTCATTTCTATATTATAAATGTACGTGTTTGTAGATACACTTGTAAATCAAATCGGTGCTGGTCAAATTGACGATAATGAAGTCTTTGAAAATTTTGCTGATGGTAAGTAATAGCAACAACTTATTGAATATGTGAATACTTCAATATTTTCTTACAGAATTTAACTTTATTAATAAAAATGGAGAAAATGAATCATTCATAAAAAAGTTTAATACATTAGCGAGACGTATGAGGTTTTCCTTTAAAGATAATGCGCCGGAGAATCCAATTGAATGGATGCAAGTAAGTGTCACGTTATGTTTGTAAATTAGTTAATTAATTAATGATATTTTCGTTTAATAGAATGCAATTGAAGAACTGTTGGCGCACATTTTTAGAGGATTTTCAAGTGATGACTATGTCGGCTTAGTTCTCGAAAATGAAGAATTCCCCGAGCGACCTGTTTACATTTCCTTCCGCAAATTATCCCAATATAATGTCGCAATGGTGATGGAAACTGTAGGAAATGTTCTTCAGAGCAATCGTGCGTTCTTTGTTAATGATCGTTTATCGATACGGGTGGACAGGGTGGCTTTACCTGTGGGAAAAGGATTTCGTACCGCCACCGATGGATTAGCCGTAAGTTATAATGAACATTGTCTTAGTAAAAATTAATAAATAAATAAATAAATCTAATAAATATGATTTCTGTGATTTTATTTTGATTTAACCCAGAATGTGTGTGTGTGTGTGTCGCGCCCGTCCCCGCGCCGCCGCCACCCCGTCCCGCGCCCGTTCCCGCGCCGCCGCCACCCCGTCCCGCGCCCGTTTCCGCGCCGCCGCCCCGTCGTCCGCGCCGCGCCCCGTCCGCGTCATGCTGGTGAGTAACGAGATATAAGGAAAGAAAGAAAAAACATGGATCTTGCAAAGTCTTTATTTATTCATGAAATATTTGTTAAACATTTTGTTGCATAGTTTGTCATTATTGTGAAAATCTTTGTTAAATAACTTTAGAAAATCATCAACAGAATTGCCTAATGCGTAGTTTAAAAGAAATAAAGTACAGTATTTGCCACAGACGGTTGAAGAAAAATCTTGAATTTGAGAAATATTGTAAGACCACATCATAGCATTTTTTCTAAGAAATTTTAAAATATTCGGAGGCGGCTGATTTCCAAAACTATCAAAGAAGTATGCGAAACCAAATTTATCAATGTAAACAGCCATCCAATGACTACCCGGGAGGTAATCAGGGTCTCTGTTGATAATAACCATAGAGGGTCTGGTGATTAGGACAGGTAGAGTGTTATACGCAGAAACAAGAACGTGGTGTCTTTTCTTCCGAGAGATCATCTCCAGACACGTTTTGAGTTGTAAAGTATTCATTGTACCAACTAGCCAAGTTTTGTACGTTTTGAACAGCGCACACCGAATCGCTGATTATATGATTCACACAACAATTCGTATCAAAATGTTCTCTCAAGTAACGAAGCGATGGACACTCTAAATCTTCAATGTTTACAATTTGACTTTTTGGTAAACGTTTCAAAAGTAGACGCTTCTTATCTATTCCTTTCACGTATATACACTTTGAATTTTTCGTAGTTTCATTCAATATTTCAGACAACTTTTCGTAGTCGTAATTACCGCAGTTCCAAGAAAGCCCGTGAAAGTTATTCGTCAACCAATCGGCTTGCTTCTGATAACGATGCGGTAAGGTTGAAAGATCATCGGGTGGTTTAAACAAAAAGATGTCTGGTGCGCTTTTGTTCGTATTAAATACAGCTAATTCTTTTATGGTTAAAGTTTCGGTACAATTACCGTAATTGAACCCTTGAAAATCCACAAACACAACCATTTCGGATGACGGGTAAAATGAAAGTAGCAAATTTTTCATTTGTAATAGCAATTTATTTATCACTTATATAAATTTATCAACTACTATAATCTACAATTACATTACGTTTTTTATCAATTTCTATTACACTATCAAATTCACCATACACTAAACAATTGACAGTTTCTGTAAGAGCAGTGTTAAAACCAACTTCTATTCGTAAACTTCCGTTCTTTATCAAATTCCATGAAAGAGCATTATGCGATGATAAGTCAGGTGTCAAATCAAAAACAGCTATTGAATATCCATCAGCATAATTATCACGTGAAATCCCATTTCCAGTGTTTAGAAAATGTATACCAGTACCAGAAAATAATGTGTGGTACATTGAAACAAATTTCTTATTTGGACCGATAAATGTAGGTTGTAAGGGTTTACTAGGAATTTGGTTACCATCCACGTACAAGGATAGATAGTTTAAACCAAAGTTTTCGAAATTAAATGGATTTAAGGAATAATCACCGTTAAATGCTTTATTTGTCACAAAGCACAATGCACATCTTTTTGGAAGTTGGCCCAAATAAACATTATCCAATGATTTTCCTTGTACTCCTTGCGGTATAGTCAAAACCTTTAATTCTGTTCGCGTAATTGGATATTTTGCAGTTGAAAGCTCTAAAGCCTTTGCATGCGCAAGTAATACGCTTGGATTTATCCGATTTCTTCTAATCATTAGAGTTGCATCAGTAATTTGAATTTTTCCATTAAGATTATTTGATGACATCAATGCAAAACTATCACGAGAACGTACAAATTTTAATCTCATTTCTACACCGTTGATTAAAAATTTTTCTTGATTAAATATATCACAATTTAAGTGACCAATAAGATCGACTTCTTTACTCGTCGACGTTAGTTTGAGTCTATTGGCGAATCCACTGTTCTCATTGGTTACTACATTCATTTTGCCTGCCGTATCGGCGTACCATAATCCACAAGTTAAATGGGAATTCTTCGCCCCTGAGTCATAATTTAAAAGTGTCTCCAAATAACATTTATAAGCGTATGTATTATTTGGTGGTGAAATCAGTTTTTGATTTAGGTATACATCAACTTGACTAAACATTGAGTGGAGAATATTATTAACTGGACCAATTGTATCTTCAGCGGTATAATTACTACCGTCATCTTTGCATATTTTAATACAAAGTGAAAGTAAAGTTTGCGATAAATCTATATAGTCTTCACCACCTGGTATTACAAATTCTAAAGGACTATTTTCAGATATACTAGATACAGTTTTGTAATGAACCCATTGACCGCTTTCGATGCTTGTTTGAGTTGGCGGTAAAGCAAAAAGATCCAATTCACTTTTCGCGCACTCACAACTATGAGGATGTAAAAACGACATTCTAGCTAAAGATATCTTGATGTTTAATAACTGAACTCGTTTTACACTTCTTTGCAGAACGACGTGAAGAACTATTCTGACTTTTATTTTGTACTAGCCTTCTTTTTATAGATCCAGATCCTACCAAGTTGTCTAATTTATCTTGAGCTTTTCGTTTCAAATTTTCAACTGACTCATTTACACGTGTCTTGAATGCATCCTTTACAGGCACCTCATTAACAATGTCGCCAAGAAAATTTGAACCAGTGCGTAGTGTTTCCTTACCAATTGTTTTAACACCACTCTTTATTAACGGCATTACCGTACGAAAAAGTCCCCGTAAAAAACTACCAATACCATAACCCTTTTGGTAACTAATTCCTTTGTAAATAGCACCTACACCTGAACCAGCTTGATTGATGTAGTAATCGTGATAATGACATGAAGGCATTACGAAATTTTTTTAAAATGAAGTTTAACGCACACTGTTCCAAACTGAAATGGCACTTTCTCACCAGTTGCACTTCTTATATCAATTTCAATGTTTTCAAATTCCCTTTTCAACAGAGGCACGTAATGCGGATGCGAAAATAATTGCGTATGATGTGTACCGTAAATGTAGTGTTTATTATCGATAACAACGATTCGAATTACTTTTGCCATTATATCGCCCACCAATTGTGGTTCAATTATATCACTGTATACGAAAAGTTGTGAAGGCAAACCCAACATAATGTTTGCTGGATGTGTTGAAGTTTTACTCAGTACATTTGTATCCGGTTGAAAACCTAATTGTAGACTTAATGTCGGTGAAAATGATAGACTTGTCAGATATTTGCTACTGCTTGTTACAGTTACTCTTTTTGAACCATCATTTAATCTGAACTCAACATTATCTTTTACTAAAACTCTTACCGAGTTTAGAGCATCCACAATAGATTCGATCGTTTCGTAGTTACCAGCTTCAAGCTTAGTCTTATATTTCGTCATAATTACATCGTGTTCAAATGTGATCGTTTTCATTTTAAGATCGCGCATGAATTCTTTCGAAGACTTGTATTTCCTTCTTCGAACCTGATCATCGATCCATGTCGCAAAACGGGGATCTTTAAACAATATGTCAATGGCTTTTTCACCTTTTTGCATAATCGCCGATAAACTAAATTCAAAAGAGCTGTAAATAATATTTTCACCACTGTTGATGGTTAAGAAGGAACACGGATACTGTATTTCCGAAAGTCCCACACACCATTCACCATCCAAATGAACAGTTTTTGGAAGTTGTGTGCAAAAGTGCGTTGTTGTATTTTCGGGAAAGTAATTGGTTGAGCTGTTTGATACCAAAGTTAAATAAAATTCGTTATTCATATCGATGTAAGGGAACTGCACGGAATCCACGAGTTAAACTTTGAAGGATAATTTTTCCACTGCACAAAAATTTCACATTTACCTCTTTTATATCGCTTCTTCAATACTTTTTCAATGTGAAATGTACTCTGGGGGTCGTACGTTACGCGCTGTAATTCGGGGTGATAGAAGACGCCCTCTATTGGTTCATCCATTAAATCGGAAATTTTGTACACAACGGGTTGTCTCATTATAACATCAGTTATTTTGAATATTTCACCGCTCCAATTACTCATGTAGCCTTTTTCAAATACGTGCTTGTACTTGGTGATTCTGACGTAATCTCCAACTTTGTACACATTTTCGAGTTTGATCGTTTTAATATTCTTCTTTCTCGTACTCATAATGTTATCGTATACTTGCGCAACGTTGTCAGGATTTACCTCGTTAGGAGCCATTTTAATAGTACGATGATAAGAATTATTGTAAGAGTGCATGAATTCGGGTAATACATCAATGTATTGCATATTATTTGCAAACGTAAAATATTTATGCATTTTTGTTTTTAAAGTTTTATTGAACCTTTCTACCACAGCAGCTTTTACATCAGGATTATTTGTTACATAATAATTTATATCATATTGTTTAAACAATTTTTGGACATTTTTCGCTAGAAATTCTTTTCCCTTGTCAGTCTGAAGATTAACCGGAACACGCTCATCAAATATTTCTTTAAAAGCTGCAGCCACTTCATTTCCCGTCTTTGTGTATAAAGGTTTAACCCATGCAAACTTGGAAAATACATCGATGACAGTTAATAGGTAATTTACACCTCGATTATGTTTTGCGATGTTTCTCATATCTATTAAATCAGCTTGAAATAAATCGTCTATGTTGGTTACATGATAACTATTTCTAGGAAATCGACGACGAACTTGCTTATGTAATGTATAAGATTCCACACCTTCTAGCCATTTATTAATTTTTTTCTTATGTATATTTGTAAACTTAGCTAAGTTGTTAGGACTCGAAAAACCAAGAGGGTCACGAGGTATAAAATATCTTTCCTTTATTTCATCCATTTTTGTCTACTTGCTTTCATACGGCGACCAAGGAACTCTCAAGCGTTTTTGTTTTCTTGATGACGATCGCATTGATTTCTTCGTTATTTGACTATCCTCTTCTTCTTCTTCTTCTTCTGTGTCAAACTTTGACGACGATATTGGTTTTACTTTCACTTCGTTTTTTACTTCTTGCTTTTCAGCACCTTGTTCATTTATATATTTCAAACGTTTTGGATTAATTATAAGAGTACGTGGAACGTTTATTTTATACAAAATTTCCGCAAAATTTTTCCATCCGACAGGCTCGGCATTTAACTTATTACTACTCTTCATAACATCAGTGATTAGATCAAATATATTGGAACCAGGAATTGTGTTTCCATCGTAGATAACGTTTCCGGTTTCATTCCATGCAACTCCATTGTGTGTTAAATTGTTTAACAAAGCATTCGCTTTAACTTGTAAGGGTCTTGGTAGGGAACTCAAAATGTTTCGAGTAATTCGTTCAGATTGTTCTAATTGATTTTCTTTAGAATAAATCACAGGTATGGTAACAGGTTCACGAGAACGACTTATCATTTTTAGATATCTTTGAAGCACTTGATTATACAAAATCCATTTTTCATTATCATCAATGTTTTTCGTATCTATGATTCTTTTCATTTCATGATCTAAATCATTTAGGGTGTTTGGCTGAGTGCTTTTGTTATTATGCAAACGTTCAAGTTCGGATGAATCAATGAGTACCATTTTTTTCGTATGTTCCATTATTTATTAAATAAATGACCCAACACACCCGAAATTATTGGAGCCAACAACAATGGTAAGAAAGCACCTCCTTTTTGCACAATTAGTTTCTTTTTTCTCTGGAGAGATAATTTACGATTTACTAAATTTCTCAGTAATTTTTTATGTTTCTTTAATTTGCTCTTTTGAGAACCATTTAAAGGAACTTTCCCTAATAACGTATTGTGAGCGCACTCGCATATACAATGCACCAAGTTTTTATCGGCAGAATTAAGAATTGATTTACGATAAACAGGTGTTGTTCTATGCAAAAATTTTAATAACTCGGCGTTTCTTTCTAACGCTCGCGACATCTCAACGACGACTGACGCATAAACTACTTACTTTTATATTTATAATCTCTCTTAGGTATGTATGCATAAGAAGGTTCTTCATCAGGTAGAATATTTGTTCGAATACGGAATTCATCTGGAGTATCTTGTTTTAAATCAATCAACAAATAACCATGCGGTCTCATTGTGGCATCCTTATAAGCTTCCTGGATAAATTTTATATTTTCAGGAAAAATCTGTCTAGCTAAGAAATTAATTTGAGCTTTATCACGAGGATTTTTAAAATAAACGATATAGTTCGCATTCAAAGAAATATCTCTCTGTCCTTTTCCTTGATGAAACAAATTTTGCGTAATGTAGAAGACACTAAGGTTTCGATGATGACTTCCCTTAGTGAAAATATCGACCACACTGCCATTAGTCTCTCTCATCAGATCATCCAAAATTATCAATGTCGCTTCTGTACCATCAAAATCATTCATATCAGGAACGCCTTGACGAAATTCAAGATTACTATTATTGATTACATTAGTTTGATACAACGGTTGCCACTCGTCATAAAACCAAAGCACTCGTTCAAATTTTTTATCACAGACCGAATTTATGTGGTTCAAAAATCGTATAATAAAGTGCGTTTTTCCGCAAGCAGTTGGACCAGCTATAATTGCTGTAAACGGAGATTTGAATCGTAAGTCCATTCTATTTCAAATAACTTTCATTATTCAACACCAAACCAATAATGATAACTTTTGCTACGCGGCGGAATATTTAAAGAAAACAGAGTATACATTTTATTTAATTATTTATTATCACAGACAGTTATAATCATTATTTTCCCTATAATATTGTATTCTATTTTCGACAGCAGTTTTTACATTCACAGGCAGTTTCAAAACTATCTCATACAAGGTTGCATTTTGTTCATACCGATTCTTAATAATATCATACAATTTTTGAGATAAATTTTTACATCCATTCTCCATAACATCAAGCGCAACATTATTTATAAAACTATCGTAACATGGATAGAATTTATATTGAATTCTTCTTGCATGAAGCAGATTCAATAAATGCTCGCCCATATTTACGACAGTTTTAATTGTGTTCAATGATAAATAAATGCCCTTGTACACGCTGGGTTGACTAGGTATAAATTGAAGAGTATTATATCTACAAACCACCACGACGTAGCCACTTAGCATACACAACATCTGACCTTCTGGAACACTAATTTCTTCTACTTCTTCGTCCTCCTCTCTTGATTCAAAGATCTTGCTCATTTCTTTTAAAAACTCTTCAAAGGTTTCAATAGAAAAACTTATCGCCGATGTTAATTCTGGATTATGTATCTTCAACAACGGCACAAAATCATGGAGTGGTTTTACTCCAATCGATAAAAGTTTGCTACCAGACTTAGTTATAGGATACACCACTTCATGAATTAAACGAAACTTCTCATTGATCACCATCCGAGCCGTTCTCTCAGCTTCATCTTTCTCACTTCTCTCAGCTTCATTTTTCTCGATGTTGTCGGCCATTTCCATCAACGATCGCTCCAACACAGGATCCGACCATTCAGCTGGTGTTATGATGTCTTCTTCAGCGTGGATAGGCTGAGGCGACTTGGGGGATGCAGCTTGGCTAAGACCTATTTCAGATACTCTCGCTAATTCTATGGATTGCGATGGTGGTGGTGGTGGTGGTGAAGCAGCTGGAAATGCTGACAAAGACGACTTCGGAACCGATGGAACTTGCGAAGCACTAATTTCCTCTTCTTCTACACATCCACCATCACCTGGGGCTTTAAAACGCTTCGGAGATGATTTTTTCAATGGCATAGAAGATACACGTTTTCCAGGCATCTAACACAAATTCACAACAGTTAATAAATATTTAAAATAATTTCTTAAAAAACTTACCTTAATTTCACAATACACCAAGACGTCTTCTTCAAGAACAAACACGAGAACAACACTGAATATTTTCCTAAATTTTCTTTGGTCTTATATATTGTATGACATATAGCAAAATTGTAGCGGCCAAAGTGTAGCGGTCATTAAGAGAAAGTTGCAGCGGTCATTAGATAATGACCTCATTAGCACTAATTGTTCGCTTATACTACTTATGACTACTATAAAAGTAACGATTAGGAAATAGAAATTAATGCAAATCAAATGTAAAACACGATTTACACATTTAGTTCAAACCGTTGCTCATTCTAATTGCGCCCAATATTAAAAAGGACATAATTAGCTCACTTGTTCTACAAACGCTACCACCACTTTTATGACAGGTTTCTGCTGGAAAAGCTGACTACTGCTACAACTTTAGCACGAAATAATTACCAACCTCCTGATTTTCATTAAAATCCCAGATTCTAATCTGACAAGAGATGTAATATCTCACTCGCTCAAGAACTGATCCTAATTGAATCAAACTGTTAGAGGAGGGTTTTTAACGTTAAAGGAAGGAATAAAAAATAATAATCAAAACGAGTAAATTTTGAAACAAACAGAAATAATGTTTTAGGAGTTATTTTCGAATAATACAATTAGAAATAACGGAAACCAGTCTTTTTAACCCTTGGAAACGCCGATACAAGTTTGTAATGTAAAAATCTATAGAATTAAGATGTGGCTTTAGAAAAGTGTGCAGTGGGTTGCGTTTCTGTGACATAATGCGGATTATCTCGTCCTTCTTTGGCAATGTGTGAATCGTGTACTGAGAGCTTTGCCATTTGTACTCACTAATGGGTGCACGTAAGGGCACGTCCGCTGCACAAATCCTGTTTATACACTATTCGCGTGAAAATACTGAAAATGAGATGTAATTTACAGATTTTCAGTGAATGTTTACAGTGGAATTATATAAATGCTTATTTTAATAAGTGGGTTGGAATAATTTACCAGGAGATATCTCGGTGCTATTTAAACAGTTACTGCTGATATAAGTTATACAGTGGCATAACGATTGCTTGAGTATTTCAGTAATCGGGATGAAACCCAGAAATCCATATGTTTTTGTGTGTTTATAAAACATTTCAACATTTAACGGAGTGCCTGCTAGTGTTATGAATTCTATACCAGTCTATTTATTGAGTTCATAACATCGGCGGTTAAGATATAATCGATTTGAATAAATACACAGCGCATTCAGAGGCATTCATTTAGGTTTCGAGTAAACGATTATCTCTCGGAAGCCGAAAATTATTCCGATATCACTAATATTTACAGCCCACGCGGCGCCAAATCGAAATTATAAACCAATCATTTCCGCAACATTTTTGCGAGTGGAAAGTAATTTTTGCAAATTGTGGAAAAGTGATAAATCCTGCGATGTCGGGATGGCAGTCTGCGCAGCAGCCGGGCTCAGATATGGTTATTTTATTTCGCGACACTCCCTATCTCGGCCATAATTTGTGACGCTATGAGAATTTATGGTCTTTATTTTGTGAGCCAATTAATTAATTCTCGTTCGCCATGTTAGTTCTGTAGCAGCAGAAGCGGGGCCCATTATCCAAGATTGCAATGGCTTATAGCACGACACCGCCTATAAATCTCATTCGGGATTCTAATATTCGCTGCAAGAAATAAGAAGAGGCGTAATCAGAACGGGGGCTGGGAGTTTCAGGTAGTTCGGTGGCGACGATCGCTGCAGATGGACACGCTCCTGAGCAGCAGGATGAGGCGATAGCGCCGTCTGCAGAGAGGTATCAGGACTTCATCTCACGACCGAGGACAGCGCGAGACTCCAATTAAGGCCTCGTCCATGTTATAACTTTTTTATAACATAATTCCGACAGCTTTGATTCGCTGGAAATTCCACTCACCTATTACTTCAAACCAACTAACGAATAAAGAAAAAGGAAAGCTCATGCGACGCCCATAAAATATGCCTGGCTGTCGCCTGCGATTTGCGGATAAATCGCTCCAAGTGCTTTGTTCAAAACTGATACAATCATCGGCAATAACAACTCTAAAATGATTTTTAATTAGGTGCCAGGAATTTAATTTCTGGTGGTGTTGTCAAAAAAACTTTCAACAACCCTTCTTGCTTATTATTTTGCACTGACCTAGTTTTTTAAAACTTTAACTAGGTCTGTCACCTGTTTGAGGTTTATGTGCTCATCTTTATTAAAAAGTATGGAAGTAGCGCAAGACACAAGTAAATAAAAATAAGTTCAACACTTTCAGCAATAGTTTATTTTCATGCAAACAATAAACTTTTACAATCCTAATTTAAACAGTGTTTTTTTTTTAATAGCGTGATGATAACGATAAAAAATCATGTTTGATGATGTTTCAAAGTTTCCAAGTCATAACTACATAATTTTAATAAAAATAATCGAAACTCAAAAAAACAGACACAGCTGCATTTCTGAGGTTTCACCATTTAAAATTAAAAGGGGTAGTTGGATTTATAAAGGGGGTAATTGCTCCAAATTTAAAAAGTAAAAGCCAAAAGTGTTCATTTTCTGCTCGTTTAAAAAAATGAATGAAGTTTGCGCCAATATGAATTTATGTTAAAGGTGTAACTCGAGTGGAAGTAATTTATTAATGAGCATGTTAAACAATACTGCAATAGCAATAACGCGGAGGCAGTGGCGGTAGCGGCGGCAAGATGAAACTTTCCATTGAATAATTGAGGCGTAGCAGTATTCATCTGAGAACTAATTCATCAGTTGATTAATATGAAGAGCCTGAAAATCAATTATGCATTTCCACATCTTGGTTGAGCGCGAATCTGGAAGCAAGCAGCGGGAGCATCAGCGGTGCAGTGTAGAAATAATTTGTGAAATTATTCCCGCTGAATATGCCCCTAATGATTGCCAAACGGAAGCGATGTTCATTTGCAAATGACTTCATCTCCAAGTGAGTCTGGCTGGTTGCTCGTCAATTCCAGCAATCTTCATATTAAAGCTGCCCTTTCTGCCCCTCTCTCACAATATGAAGTTGAGAGTATAATTTTGATAGACGTCGAGGGTTCAATTTAGGAGCAAAAAAGCTTGTGGGATCCTTCCGGAAAATTAAATAGTCATTGAATCCGCCGATCTACATAGAACGGTCAGTCGTATGCTAATCGCGGCCGTTCCCTCGCCGGCGATGCCACTTTGCATCATGCCGAATCATGGAGAGACGGCGATATTTTTAATTAGTTCGGCCCATTGCCAACAAGGGACCCGTCGAGATTGCCTCACTTGCAATTTTTTCTCGGATAACTTTTACTTTGGGGCCACAAAATTAAATAATGATGAAGTAGGACCCTCGCTCTGCATTATTGATTAGCGCTAAATAAACATCGCTGCTTCATCAAATCGCTACAAACCTTTGTTGTTTCTCTTTTAAAAGCCGAGACAACTTCGCCTCCTCATGCATCATCTACTCTCTTCCCTCAGCGGAAAACTCGCCACTCTGGGGGAGTTTTTACATCGCCCCGGCATTTTTTAGCAGTAATAAAACTATTACATTAGTTTTTTGCGAGGGTCAGCGTGTCCCTTGACGAAGTGACCGTGATACATCAAGTAATATCAGTTGTCTGTGCAGAAAGACCCTGGAGCCCTTGGTGGCCATACATTTCAATCTCGACTGTCACCAGGTCTCCGATTCTCACAGGCGTTTTCATACTTGCTCGTTCCGGACTTGAAAATTTGTCGACTGAAAAATTAACGCCGCAGATGGCCTCTCTGATTAATTGTGATATAATGTCACATATCTGGCCTCATATGGCGGGCGGTGCACATGACCATTTATCATGGTAAAAGAGACGGCCTGCACACGGCTCCATCATTAATAAAATGGACACTTGCACCGGCTACAGGTACACAGGGCCAGAGGTGTTAGCTGGGCCTTTCGGCCGAAACAAACACTGTAAATCAACCTAGCCAGTGGGTCTAACGCTGTTCACGTCAAGACTCTTCCCAAATTGCTTTCGAGGACCATTATTGTGCCCGTTGGGAAATAATTAACGCCTAATTAGTCAACTCTACTTTCAGAAACAGACAAGTTTATTAATTCGCCCCCAGCTCTACTGCAAATCAAAAAACGACACCTAGAAAAAATCGCTTCTCTTGATATGTACTAAGAACAGTAAGAAAAAAACGACTGTTCCCCATAATTACACTGCTTCTAATAAAAACATCACCTCTTTCTGTCTCAATGTATAAACACATTTTCGCTAACAATAAAATTGTTGTCCTCCAAAAATTTTTATTCGGAATATTTAGGTAAGAAAAGACGAACGCTGCAGCAAAAATGCACCGAATCGAATGATGCAATAATTGCTTGTAACAATAGAAGCTAATACAATAGAATTTAATTAATTATGGACGTTATATCGTGTAAATACCAACACAATAACAAGATACAGTAACGAGGCGTTTCTTTAATTGATAAGTTAAATTAGACTTCCGCACGCAGTTGAATCATTTTCGGAACCGTGGTTCTGTGTAGTTCCTTGTTTGTAAAATTGCCCGTATCCGCGTCCATTTACCAAACAAAAATCCAACAATAATATCTATCGTGTGGGAACAATCAACTAAGATAATAATCTCCACGCAGATCTAGCCAGTAGTGAGCAGAGAAGTCGAGCATAGGATACTTCGAAGAGTTGGAGGAGTCGGAGAGGCGGTTAAACATGAACACGCACGGCAGAACAAAGCCTTTATCACTGCACAATTATGTTTCGTGTCAGATTATAACATGTGGTGGAAAGCCAATTAGTGATGAACTCAGTCGTACGGAACAACATAAGCTCCTGCAACAAATTGCTGGTGTTGCAGCAGAAACCCAAGTATCATTATAACTCGAGCTTCCGCCAGTTATGGTGATGATCATGATGCTGCTAATTGAGGAGCAGTTTTCCGAAAAATTTTTCTCGGGTCCGTTCATGTGACCGGACAGCTGGTCAGCTCATTGATTGCAGCCTGATGAGTACATCTGGCAACTCGCAGCCACCAAAGGGCGAAATTGCGGCCCTTCTCCGTTCTCTGACGAATCTGATGGCACTTGCCACCGACTCCTAATGAACTCAACAAGGGCAACTGAATTACGACCCATGCGAAAACAAGCGACCAAGAATATTTTCAAAAACCGAAAGGAAAGCCTCAAGCTTCTGTTCGAATTAAAAGCTACAAAGGAGCTAAGACGACCTCATCTTTTCCTGGTCGTAAATGTTTTTTATTGTTAGATTAAAACATGATTTTAGAATAGCTCTGCCAAATTTAAAATAGAGATACGTAATATTATGTTTTCAAAATTAAAACAATACTGTCACAAGATTTTCATCAAACGTACTGCTGAGTTTGCATAAAATAATAGGTGGTATTTATTTCTTGCATGAGCCCTCCAGCTTCTGAGACTTTTTTTGAGTAAATTCAAATTTCACAAATAGTAGACTTAACTGCCTAATTTTATTTTTATACAGACGTAATACTTAGTTATTTAATTTACAAGACAGGGTTTGGGTTAAAGTTTATTTGAAATAGTAAAGGGAAATTGAAAATTTCTGTGTCTGTTATTTTGATGCGATTATGGAAAAAGAGAAATCCTTTTTTGTCAATTTGGCGTGTTGAAAGCGGCCGCTTAATATCGCGGCTTCGATTTATGATTGTTTCCCAGTTTAAGTAACTGGATGTTATCTGAGTTATTTGATGTCCTTTTTTGTTGGCTATATGAATTCCGCGAATAATAAAAAGTAACGAGAGCGTGCTCAGCTCATCTCTTCCTGCATTATAGTTGCCGTCATAAACTAGCGATACTGTTTCCATATCTAAAAGCGGATTTATTTACAACCGAAGCTGCTGGTCGTTGTATAACGGAAGGCATATACGGAGTCCAGCGGGATTTCGTCCTGAAAAGCCGGCCATCGGTTATTACGATCGAATTTTAACGATTTCCGGCCGAGAGCCGGGCTCCCCGGAATCGCTGGCGATTATTTTGACGAGTCTTGGTGTCCTCGAGTTATCCCTTATCCAGTCCTATGACCTTGCGCAGGTGTGCCATACTGGACCAACCGCATTCCGCTGGATGTGAGTGGCAGACTGCGAAGCGCGCCCTGTATAAATCTTAATAAAGCGGCAGATATATGGTGATAAATTCCCATTTCTCTCGGAGATACGTCCTCATTTATCCTAACCGGACATGTCCGTTTACGGGGCGCCCATAAAGCACTTCCATGTTTCCGGATATCATCATTTTCATTTCTATAACCCCAATTTATCAAGTTCGCTGCACTTGCGCTAAAATACTTTTCGTGTGATCAAACTGCCTGCTGCCGGTTCGTCATGCCCACGGAACAGCGATTCCTTCTAAGTGACAACTACAATTACCGGAAATGCTTACAAGTCTTACACTGTCAATATACTATAACGGCAATTAAAACGTACACCTATCCCGGATAACTCCAGAAAGACAAAGCTTCCTCACTTTTTCACTCTTTCACTCACTTTGGCGCAATTTTATTATGCAGCTTGGAGGCAAAATAACAGTTTTTTAATAAAAATAACAAAAATTTTGCATTTTTTTAACCGTAAACTGCAGTTTTCCCGAATTTTCTATTTTACGTGCATGTGCGAATGCCCGACGTAATTACTCGTAAAACTTCCACCAATTACCGGATAATGGCTTTTTAATTCAAGAAAACGAGTTTTCAATTTCACCGCCGAGGATCTTCACTTACATCATACCTGAGTTACGAATCCTGTCAATGTTTCTAAATTATTATTATAATTACTTTTAATGCGCCGGTATCATGTTTCACGTGACATATTTATTATTGCAAGTTCTGCACTAGCGTATATAAGATGTCCCGCAAAATGCAGAGAAATATATCCGTTACCGATTCGAGCGATAAAACACTGCAGAATACCAGAAAAAAGCTAATTAGTGCTTTTGCCTTAATACGGCTACTACATAGTGTTACGGGTTTCCGGAACACATCCTTGCGGCGACCAGTGTAGCGATCGTTAGATGTCCCTTGTTCTTGTTATTACCATTATCATTATTGTGGCTAATGGTGATTGCCGATCTGCGATGAATCAGGCCTGGCGCACTGCCAAGCGAAAATGAAAATTGTGTGCCGTTTAAGACCATTTATCTCCGAGACGGAGGAGTCATATTGTGGCACTGGGGACTCAAAAGCCACAACCTTCAGTTTTTGCTTTTGAAATTCATTTGGACTTGGTGCTACATTTTTTCGCTACAACGAGATGTAACGGCTTGATAGGGAAGCGGCTGACAATATGAGGAATATCCATTTAAAAATTGTATAGAGATCAGTGAGTCGAATCTACTGCGTTTTATAATCCATTCATTCCATTATTAAGCAAATTATCATATCACACTATAATGGAATAATAAAGCGGCACCCACTATTATAATATTACACCTGACAAAACGGCCTTGTTTGTGAATCGCGCAGGATCAGAACGCATCAATATGGAACAAAACAGTTTACAGTTCCGGTTAATATAAATGTTAGGATATCCGGTCGCCGATAAAAGAATGATTTAATTTTCATAATATACATTGTTGACTTTGTTAATATAGGATGGTTGGCTTGATTGCGGCCAACCCAGTTTCGTCCTCGATGAAAAAATGAGCGGATAATCGAGTCGAATTTTTTAATTTTAACGTGGGACTCGATCATATCTCAGCTATGTGAACGTTAATATTGATGCCGTCATGTCAGTGATGGATGTCCCGCAATGCGCGTGCATTATGCATGCAGAGAGTCCACAGCACCACAACACATCACTCATAATGGCATTATGTGAGTTTTATTGAAATTACGTTTTGATTTGTGGAAAATGGGTTCGGCCTTCGGCTACTGAATGATAATTAATGCCCATATTGCCCAATGGATACATTTATTAATAATGTTGCACAATTGTGACGAGCACGATATGGAATATTAAAATCCGCGTGCTAATATCGACCTCCATTAATATTAAACGGCAATAACGATGCTACATCTTCATACTGCGCAATAAAAACACCAACATATTTATTAAACACATGAGGCAAATCGCAAATGAATGTTTAAACAACCAACAGACAAACAAACATTGTTCTCATTGTGAAATAAAAATTTTAAAATCACCTCCTACTTGTTTATCTGGTGCACAAAAAATTGAAGCGTTTGTCATTGGGTATGGGAGGGATATTGCACTCCCAACCGTAAAACAGACCAATCATAAGGCGATTAAAACTGGGCAAAAAATTATCGTTTGATTATTTTGTAAATGTCGGCCAAACCATCTGGAATTCCGCTGTTTTCAAGAAAATTTCAAATTTTCGATTACATTTGACTTCAAAAATCGTAGATTAATTGTGCATTGATTTGTTTTTGATAAAGACTGATTCTCGTAATTAGTTCGTGTTCAAACTCATGCATTTAGCACGTTTTTCAGCAGAAACTCAATTATTTTGCAAGATTTCCTCACAAAACTCAAAAATGTACCAAATTAGGTCAAAAATTATTATATCTTTTTCGTTATTAACTTGGGCACTTGAATCTAACGAGTTATGTTTTTCTATAACTAAACAATTTAAAAATCTTTAAGAAGCAAGAGCAAAAAAATGGGTGTTCCATTTAATTTTTAAAAATAATGCAGAGGTGTCTGATTTTAGTACTAGTATGTATTTCCATATAATGAGTTTATTTTCTAGGTTGAGATAAATTCTTACGGAAAAACAACTAATTTTACAACAGCAAATTTAGAACAATATTTGGGATCAACATTTAATTAAATTCTTTACAGCTTTTTTGTGTAATTTTAAATTTTTGGCAAAACGTAATTCGTGTGGTTTTTTTGTTTTTGTAATGGAATTTATTGCAATAAAAATTATGTTTTTATTTTTCCTGTATTAGAATTTCTGTTCTAGTACAACCTTTTTTTTTGACACCTAAATACGGTTTGTAACTTCATTATAATCCGGTATTATTATTTAGACTCTTTAAGATATTATTGCATTGTCACGAATACCACAAATTTACGCAAAATTCCAGCTCTTTCGGATAACAGAAAAAAATTAAATAGACAGCAAGTTAAATAACAAATAAATAAAAAATAGAAATAATTTTGCGACATAGGAAACATGAATTACCACGAATTAACCTTCTTACAAAAATGTGTAAAAATAGTTTCATTAAATTATCAAAGTTCAAAATTTGTCCATTTCTGTCGATGATCCCCTTCACTTGTGGGCTGTGAATTCTCTTTGCATGCAAAGCTACGTTGTGCCATTTTTAATTTAATTTTGAAGAAAATATAGACGCGTGTAAGTTTTGTAAATGTGTTAAAAGCCTTGGAGAAGTGCTCATGTAAGAAATTATGGCTTATGAGCGCTATTGTTTTCTTATATCATTTTAAAATAGGTTCTCTAAAAATAAGCACACCAAAGACATTTAAAATATGATGTCTTTTGGCTTTTGTTCAACTATAACTAAATAATAAAATAGTAAATTATTGCTAATATCACGAACATTTAGAGCTGTGACTACTGATTCCTAATTTAGAATCACATAACGTACCTAAGATGTGTAAAGTTTAGTAAAATGGATAATGTTTACTGAAAAAATGAAGACAAAATAGAACTGTAGTCGTTAAATCTATCACTTTATCTTATTTAACATAAGCATTATTTTGTCATTTTTCGGGTTTTGTCCCAGGATTGTGGTTCTCAGCGTTGTATTAATTAACGTTATAAGTAGCTGGTGGTGTTCATTTTCGAGTTGAGAAGCAACATCGTTGAATAACATAATGGTAAACACCTGGTCGGTGTATTTGTACGACAAATGTTACCCACGCCACATTTTTTCCCATTCATTTAAAAAAAGCAATGCGGTCGTGCCGCAGATTCAAAGTAAAAATTTGTCATAAAATTATTAAAGCGGCTGCTTCAAGCATCGGAGATAATTATCTTCCTAAAATGGTTGAAACTTGAATGGTGAGATCCCTCCCGATTAGAATCTCAACCCTTTGACAATTTATTCTCTCGCGTGAGATTTAAAGAAATAATTTGAATCGTTTTGAAATTGTTCCTCATTTACACCACCCTTTTATAAACAAGCCATCATTTGGAGCAAAGGAAGGGTCAGACCCCGAAATTCCAAGGAGGAGAAAAAATAATTTGTCGCCAACCCTTTTCCTTCCCAATTAAAATTTAGGTCCAGCCTTGGCGATTAAATTTTAATTTTCAAATTCATCCGCTTGTCTTCTGACGGCTTGTTACTGGCTTTCCAAAGGATCTAATTGATTTAAAAAATGCCGTGACATCCTCGTGCGGAGGCAAATCGGGCATCGGGAGATATGTTGCGTCTGCATTATTATTTATTGCGGAGGACGTTTGTGTGTGGCTATTTTTGTAAAAAAGGATCAAAGCCGTCATTGTATTTCAAGTTAACTCTCGTTTTCGTTAATGGCTGTAGAGATAAGTGGCAGTGTTGGAATTTTAGAGTATCGCATATATCTTTAACGACACCTCCAGAATGCCAAGGTAGAATATTCTATATAATATGCAGCATTCAATTTAAATTTTGTGGGAATCGGGTTTTGTTTTTTCCATCGTTTTATGGCTATTTATATGCTTATGGTAATCCAGACTCTTGTTGCCTTTTTATTGGGAGAAACACCGACTCTGTTTTAGGTTCTACCTCGATAATTTTAATGGGCAGTGCGGCCTAAAACGCATTTGTCATCGCCAAATTCGAATAATTGAGGGACGAACAAAAAATCGCGACGGACCACTAAATTTGTCTGGACTATTTTCGGAGGAATGCCTCCGTGGATACGCCGCAATATCAATAACTAAATACTCTGTTTACACTGACGCTGTTAAAAATACAAAACACAACACAAGAGCTACGAGCCAGTCTGGAGCGACAATGAGACAACACCAGACAATACCCACAACAACACCCAACCACCTACGACTCCTCTCGTATGAATATATTAGCACTGCATAACAATAATTCTTCACACTTAGCCATACATCTGATCCCTCAACACTTTTCCCAACTATCGTCCCTACTTTACGACCCAAACTGAAAATGCTGCCGCAGAAATTTTCGATAAAAACGCATGAATGCACACATAAATAAATCCATTAAGAAATTAAAAGCCATAATTTGCATTAAAGCAGTGACAAGCTTCTGTTGTCATACCGGCAGATAAATAAATTTATGAAACATAATGCACAAGCAGTCGTAAACAAAGCATTCAATTACCTTTGATTAAATGCAGTAGTCTGCTAATAAGGTCAAAAGATAATAAGACGATAAATCGACACATGTGCCATAAGTTATTTCGTGATTAATTATGCAAATTTGCGAGTTATCGAATAAAGAAAGCACATCCCATTAATTCAGAATGTTGGCTAACGGAAGTGATCGACTGAAATTATGAGGGTGTCCCTCGTAATTACATAAACCATAAACTGCATAGCACTGTGTGAGGAAGTTGACCCCTGCCGTGAGACGAGCCTCCTGGGGGGCACCCGCGGTCCTCGACAAATCACGCTGGCTCCCCGGATAATATCGATAAATATGCGCCACATGAGTAGCGACTATGTGTTGAACTTGATGAGTATATTGTTGGCGATGACTTACGGCCATCCACCAACAAAACGGCACACAAAAAAGAAATTCAAATTTTAAATTTGACATTTTTTTTGAGTTTCTTGAGAAACCAATTAAAGACGTGGGTACGTGTCATGAAAGAATTCGCGTAATATTTTACTCATCTTTAATTGTCAATTTTTTGCATGTTTAAATTTTTGTAAGGTAAAAGTTTATATTGTTTTTACTTCTATTCAAGTCAAAAACGCTTTGATCGGGACAATAAATAGCAAATTTTTCCTTCACTTTTTATTTTCTTTACGTTGAAAAATGGTATAAATGTTAGTTATAATCTTCACTTTTGGGACAAAACTGTTTTGTTGTATTCTATGTATTGACAGAGTTAAAGCTTTCTCCAATGGCGATTTAGCCTCTGAGAATTGCTTTGGCTTATAATTTTGTCTAGACATACAAAATATTGATATTGAACTAAAATCTTGTGATTATGACTCGAATAGTCAATGGTAATGGATTTGATTTTTTATAAATTCATTTGGAAGATGTACTGAAAAAAATAATTTTGTTAAATTAAATGTGATGTGTCAAAAAAATTGAAAATAAATACTGAAAAACCATTATGAAAGAATAAATCGCTGCACAATGCAGGAAGGCATGTGAGATGTGGAGCTGTGATTTGTGGCCATTTGTCGGCCGTGAATTAAAAATGTTAAATGTCGGTTAATAAATTGGAGAGTTCGCATGATTATAATTAACGTTTTTGTCGAATTGCTCCGTTAATAAATGTAGCTTGTTGCGATGAAATCTGTGTGGATCTACATGTAATTGAAATACAATTGAACCGTCAGTTTGTTTAGTCAACTCATTCACGTTATAAACGAAAATCTCTACCTTTCACAAATAAAATACATCGCTGAAACAGATAACAAAATCGACAACGTTCTGCTCGTATTAAGATCTAATCAGTAACCTGACCAGAGACGTAAAAAGACGTAGAAAACCCAACGATCCCATTCGACTTAATTAGATGAAACTTACAAAAATGTATAAAAAGAACCAGTTTAAATCAGTTTAGCTCCGAATGCAAGCTCCCTTTGAAATTGTTAATTTTGAAAACCGGCGAGATGAACTGATAATCAAACTAAACGGACACGGGGAGGTGCAAAATCTAATCAAAACCGATTGCTATGATGTTTTGACTGAGTGGTCTGTTTGCTCACTGCACGGGCTCTGATTAAACCCTTTGTACATTAGTATAGAGAGTAGAGGTTACTAAATACATACATCGCACTGCAAACATTATTGCATGAACATGATGAACAATTTACTCAATCAACCTAACACTAATCCGCATACCGATATAATGAATTCAAGCTAATTTTTAGGCAAATCAGTGAACACTCAAGCCACTGTTTACGTGTTTATTACAAGATAAAGTATGCAATCCTCGAAATGAACCCAAACACACACACAATTATGTAGCAGATGCACTAAATGTTTACAGGGAATTTTTCACGATGTATTTCTTATTTCTGTTTTGAGGTTTTTTACTATTCCACTGCTACATTCAACATGCGTTGGGAAGCAGAAAACGGACGGAAAGCTATAAAGGCTTTATAGCGTAACGTTAACGTTTTTCTAATAAATATTGAGTTATAGCAAGACAGTTGCTTTTTAGTCAATTTTACTGCACCATCTAAACGGAAAATTAGATCGATTCAGCTACATTTTGCTAATATTCCTTCCAACCTGATTTATGCCAATATGAGCTTTCGTTCGATATGACACCATAAAACCGTAGCGAGTGTGTAATTTACAACCCCTATGACGGATAAATTAGTGAAAGGTATTTAATAAAATTCATAAAGTCTCAGGTTACATATTTAAAACGAAATTTATGGGGAGATCCCGTAAAGCTGCGCCGACCTTGGTGAAACAGCGACGGTGATAAATACATCGACATATAATTTTATTATGACTCCGATTTTCCCAGCCATAAATATAAGTGTTTGTGGTCAAGCCCCCCGAAATTAAAATACTTTTACAGTGAAATATGCTGTTTCATCGAGTTTCTCACATTTTGAGGAGCTTTCGTCGAATATGATACACCACCACCTTCCTTCCGTTTTCTGCTTCACACGATATCATTTCACATAATTTCCTGCATTATTCGGCTTCTTTACGCAATTATACGATCGTTGCTACACTCGAGTAATTGTTTTATTGCACTTGTAAGGATGTGGCGTCGTTTGTTTTAAAATATTCTCGGGACAAAACGAGGCTGTAAAAGATGATATCATCGCGTTTAACTTTGCAGTTGCTCATTTGGGCCGTATTTAGCGCTTACCTGGGCCCCGACCGGCTATTTTCATAAATATCTAGTTTTAATTAATATGATCAAAATTTCTTGGTGCCTAAACTGGTTTTTTCACCGGCGTTCTCCAAATATCTGACAATTAATAAATTGTAAACGTCGTTCGTTATAGACTGAATTCTGTTTCAGTAATTCTGATTTTTCGGTTATAAGGCAAAGTGTGACAAGGAATGTGTTTAGGATCTGCGTTCAATTAGTTTTCGTGCACGGTGTAAAACGCTTATAACCGGCAATGGCAGTTGAGAGATCGTAGGATTCGTCTGAATGATTATATGTATATAGTTATAATTAGCAATTAGCGTTAGTGTTTTGTGTAATGGGTTTATTATTAGATATCCCTTTCACCCATTAACCTCTCTCGGTGTAGGTGTAAGCTTTTTCCGGTGGGTTATTGCGGTTTGACGTTTTGATATGTTTGTAGTGAAATTGCATGCGTGTAACTGCTTAATTTCTCACGCTTGTGACGCCGCCGCCGTTATTAAGACATGGTATAACTGTGGCACCCCGCAGCAATATAACTTATAACAGAGCTCCAACCCCTTTTCCCTCATGTTATTGCTGGTATAAGGTAGTTGTTATTTAGTGCGGTGCAATAACGTTTAACACAACACTAGTCATCTCGCCAGAAGCCTTATATTTATACGAGAAACACGCGCTTTATGTAAACAAATGTCTCATTTACAACACCATGGGAATTTACGGCACACGCCTAACTGCCCCGACTGGGTCTTTATGGAAACCTCCAAATCTTCAAATTTAACTCGATTGGCTCCCCGAGCTATTAATAAATTAATGGGACAACTTTTTCCGGGTCGGAAGGATTAACACAGGATTCGAAGACAATCCAGCTACTGCCGTAAAATAAGTAGTCTCCAAACAAGCTATTTTCGTTCACAGAAAAAATTATCCGAAGAAATTACTCAGCTTTTCATAAGTTATGAGCTTTTTTCCCGGTGGTGAGAGTCATCGTCGTCAGTTAAGTTAAATACTTAGTTTACAGTAGTAGTTAGGTGAGAGAGGGTGGCCTTAAGGATCAGGGGTTAGTAGCGAGTCCGGGTAATATTTCTGCTGGCGGCATAATTTGATTGAGGAGTACAAAAGCCCTTCTACTGTAAAATAGGGAAATTCAGCAAATTACATGATAAATTAACTAATCTCTCTCCCCCAGCTTTCAATTTTAAACAATGCAGCCTAATGAAATTAAGTTTGGAACGGGTTGAATTGTAATAAATTTATACGTACGTGTGCTGCTTCCAGAATTGAAGGAAAGAAGACCGAAAATGCTGTACAAACGATGGTGGGGAATTAATAAAATGGAAGGATGGGTAAAATAGCCGCGGAAACTATTCAATAAGGGCGAAAAGCGAAATCGATTCTGTAAACAAACAGTGGGGAGCCGCAACGAACGGCGGTCTGTGTGTTCTGCCGAACGTGTCCTGGTTCGCCTTTTGCTTTTTACCCACCGTGAAAGTCACGATACAGCCATCTGTGTGCAAACTGACCAAACATACGAGCACTTTTTGTCTAGTTTTTAGAACAGAATGCGCAGTTTCCGCCATTCTTGCCACCGGATTTGCACCGTGATACATTTATGAATATTTTTCACATAAATTATCGCGCGTTACGGGGGACTTATGGCGGACAAAACGAGATCGTTAATTAAAACATTATCACGGTACATGGCTTTAAATTTAATGAAATGCTAAGCTCATAAAGATAAACATAACAAAATAAAAATTGATGTCAAAACACCATTTACATTTCAAGCCTGTTTCATTCAAAAGCGTGAATAATTGTGCCTCATTATACACTCTTTAGCAACCATCCTGCATAGCTTTCCATGTTTAAATAAAGAACATTTTCAGAGAATATAATTATTTTTTCGGCTACCTTCCTACAACAAAATTGTAGATATATTTGCACATTTTGCAACACCAACTTCAAGGTGAAGTCTCAAATGTTAAAGATCATCTAAAAAGTAAAATACTAATGTTTGGTATTTTGGAATTCAATTGAAATCAGAATTTCATTGGGCTAGTGACATTTTTTATGGATTGCTTGCTCCGAAATGACAATATTTTTTAATTAATTTTAATATTCTTATTCTTCTAATTAATGTAATTATAAAAAAAATATAGAAAAAATCTGAAAAAAATTCACTCTGAATTCTGTGTGATCATTAGTTTTAGAGGAATTGTAAAAACATAACTACCTACTTTTAGCAGACTTACCTTGTTATAATTTATAACCACAGACACCTAGTTCTTGATAAATAAAAGCAAAGGAAGTTGGAATATATCACTGTATTTTGGTATAAAGGGCGGCTGGCAGCCCTTCACTAGTGGATAAAGTTGAAAAAAATCACTGAAATACTTTGGTATGACAGTCAATGTGCGTTTGCGGAAAGCGTAATGCTTGTGATCGCCGGTGCATCTTTAAAAAATTAAGTCGATCTAAGGTGTCGAATGACGGCCGCGCCAGACGGTCGTTCATCAACATCCTCGGCCAGGTATAAGGCAATGGTCCGGGCAGGACGTCAGGTGTCCGCCTGTGTATCGCTGTCACCAACGCGGACAGGAATCCTAGCCGGGTTATTTATCAACCAATTTAAATCGGAAACAAGTACCGACGACCATACGTGCCAATTTTTCAAATGCTTATTTCAATTGCGTCATCGTGTGCGGTCATTTTTCGCAAACAATCAAGCGCTTTGTTTCATATCGAATGACGGAAAACTGTTCATTCGGAATTCGTCCTTAATTAGCGCCAGATATCAAGTTAATGTCATTGTCAAAGGGCCGAAGTTTGCGTGTAGTTAGGAGAAGTTTCCGCCTTCATGGAAGTGTTGGTTTAAGGTGGCCTGACCACCACAAACCGGAACTGGGCTCTCAAGAAAACCCTCTAATAAACGTTTATTCCACCGACGACCACATCATTTTACCCGTTAACTACTTTCAACACTGCGAAATATTTACACGAATGCAGGAATTGACACTATTTAAATAACAATTCATTTGAGAAAGGGCCAAGCTAAACCTACAAGTTTATGGTTTAGCGATGCTTGGATGATAGATTTGATTTAATTTCCAACGGAAACAACATATGCTGAATGAAAATCTTTCGACAGGTAACAGATTATTTTGAAATAGACGGAAGAAAGTCATAAATTATACTTACTTTGTGGCAAGGCAGATCCGGTGTACCTAAATGTGTTGTTCCGGTTGCACATTTAATAAAAAAAATTAAAACAGGTTGCTATGTTCTTAAAAATCAATGATGCATGTGCCAGAAATCAACATTCCAGCAGTTGAACGACAAAACCAGGTAAGAATTTAAATTTTTGCGTGGAAATAAGACGTTTTTCGAGTGTGATAATTAAACTTTGGTGGAAAGACTGAGTACGTGTTGGAACAACCGGCCAAAGCTTATAGATTCAAGCGATAATTAGATTCTACCACACCCTTGTCTTGAGTTATAAGGTAATAAGACGCCAGGACATGCCTAATTTATAGTTAACCCGCTCATCGGAACATTATAGAGGCGATGTTCAGAACTCGAATTATAGATAAAACGGATTTTATGAAAAAAGGAGGAACGAAGTGAACAGAAACCCTTTTAAAACACCTCATAATTAAATCAGGTTCTTGTTTGGCTTGGAACGTCCAAATTTATAAAATTTCGGAGGTTAAATACACGCAGTGTGGGAATAAAACATTGATTTACAGCCGGCCTTTTCGTCTCTAATTAAAACGACGATGTACTGTCCTTAATCAATGTCATATCAAAAACAATAAATAAAAATGGTTTGGATGCTTATGCGGTTTTTATTAAAGCGGAGACCGATGGGTTATATTACCATAAAAACAATACCCTTACATGATTTAAGTCCTGTCCAGCTCAAATATTTCATAAATAACTCATCGAAGATTTCGGCGACGGACAGTCAAAGCCGCACAGACAGAATTCCATAAAAAACAAAAAAATATCACATTTAAAATTTATCTCATAATCTATGGGACAGCTATCATATTTGTGGACCCACACACCGCAAAAAATAACGAAACATGACCTCGCCAAAAATTGCAATGCATCATTCATAAACTATCTAGGATTCCGAGACCTGGAGAAGAAAAGAAGCAATATCCGCAGCAACAGTAGCGAAGCAAACTAGCCGAAAATTAAAATGATATAACCATAGCCATGCATTTCTCCTTCCTTCGTTCCTTGGGAATGTTTTTGTGGAGGACTGACAGATATGCCTCAGTTAATAACTCAGTAATCTTGCACGGTATACAGCGGCGATGAAATAAACCAAGTTGAGAAACGTACCGTGACACAGGTTATTAAAAAACCGCCCTCTCATCATATCCTCTGTAAATTTATTGCTGCTACTTGAACCAATTTTGTTATGAATTGGTGTTGAACACTGGCAGCCGGCATTACGAGGCACATTCTCGCGTCTGCTGGGTTCAAAATGCCCTTCCAGTTTCCATTCATAAGCGCGCTGGTGCACATGCTTGTTAATTTATTAGCGACCGTGCCAAAAGATTCACATGGGAGGTTTTCAGTCTTTAATCGAATTTACGGACACCTTGCCTCACAAACACTAAGACATTATGGTGTCAATCACAAACAAATAAGAACCACGATGTTTGTTTACCAAAACGACTAGAAAATTTTGCTCGTGCTATAGCCGGGGAATTAGAATATCTAAAGCAGACGCTTTGTTCCCTTTATAGTATGAAACGTAACCTTATTTATTAAACGAGCTAACTAAGCCAAAATTAGCATTAAATTTCCATTAATCAGCATGACATGAAGTTATCAGTAAATAAGCGAAGCCTCCCCCTGAGCGGAGGCAGAACTCACCCCGCTTTCTCGACATAACATGATTTATTACGGACAAAGACGGGACTTATAACTCCAACAAATTCGCACCAAAGCCAGATTTTTTGTACGAAATGAAGACGTGGCCTTTGAACATTTTATAGTTTTATTAGACCCGGCCGTAAACGTCAAAAATCGCGCAACTCCCAGTTTTTTTTGAACTTTATTGTATAACTAAAATCTTTGTTACGGAGTGCGTTTATTGCCTGCATTTAACGAGGGCGTAAATCAAAGAGATTTCCAAAAATTTTAATGCAGAGATGCCCTTCGGAAATGTGTAGGGCAGTGTTTTGAGGTAGTAAGTATCTTTCGGACCACGTTGGATTGACATGCGTTAATGTCAAGACAAGTCACAGGTAATATATGAGGGCCTCGCCGACAGCTACAGGTATCGGAAACGAGGCAAGATTTACAGCTGCCACAATTATTTTCTTTATCGAAACTCCATCCACTTTACATTAGGATAATAACTCGGATTTTTATCGTTAATTTAGTTTTGAAACTCCCCAAACAATGCAACACTCCATTCCCGATTCGCTCCTCAAATTCCGCTTTCATCTGGTAAGATTAGGACACCCCATTTCGCTTGCTTTTTATCTGGGTTGTAGTCGAATTACGCCATAAGTTAATGCCCGTAATAGGCATCCGATATGATCAGCCGTGTTTACACTTTGAATTATATGCGGCCTATTATGTGTTATTATATTCAGCGGCGTTATCTTAATCTACATGACAAACATGCGTTAAATCGTTACGTAATAAGGGGGTGATGGGGATGAAGTAACGCCAGATTTTATCGTTTTGCTACAATAACTACCGATACAAAGATAACGTAAAGTTTATCAAAACTCGAGGAATTAATTGGATGTTCACCCAAAAGCCTTCTTAATTGAAGAACATTTCCGTTTCGTATATTTTTTTAGAGGTGACTTTAAGCGTATAATCTTGATACGGAGAGGTAAATAAACATCCATTCTTATTTGATCTTAATTTACTTTTATCAACGATATCACAAATTTCCATCACTTTTTTCAAGCGAGTTTATAGGAGTCGGAAAGAGACGCCAACATATTAAAATGTGTAAGCATTTTAATGGCAAGAAACCAAATTAAAAAGTTTAATTAATTAAGAGGAATAAAGAATTTATTTATTTGTGGTCGGATATTGAAGCTTGAATGCTACAAATTCCTCATGGACAAAACAGGCTCTACATGCACCTGTAAGCAGATTTTATGAATATTCAAGCCCGAAAATCTTGTGCGGCGGAAGTGTATCGATAATGCCTAATGCACAAATAAGGAAATCGGCATTCCACGGAAACACCAAAATAGCATCCTCATACTAATCCATCTTTGACACCGAATATTACACGAGGCGAGAAACGTGTCGTTTCTCAGATTTTACTTCAGTTAGCTCGCAACATCTGCATATCTGTATTTCTGCCTTAATTGTTTTACTTAAAATTACTTTCGGAACAAAAAACATCCCGGGGGTGGCATAAAATACGCTTTCGTTGTCAGTTTATTTTTATCTAAATTGCTTCAGTAAAAGGGAGGGTAATATGGAAGCGAAATATTTAAAATAATGCCGAGATTGACTTAAAAACTATAGTCTCTACGAAGCCAGTGTTTAGGGTGACAGCTGCAGTGACGCGACTTGAAAGACAGACACACAAATCTCCTTGGCTCATTGTTTCCCATTTTAAAACAACACCGATTTTGACATATTTACGAGCCACGCCTGGACTCTTTCTCCTCACGAATCTCTACCTCGGGTGGATTTGACGCTCATTGGTAAAAATACCTCCGATTAATTAGCCTTTTTGCTTTTTGCAAGTGACGCTTACTGTTGCACTGCATAAAACACCTGCACACAACATATTGGAAGGTCTCGAGTAACGCGCCAAATCCTTTCGACCGTGAAATAACTTTCCTTTTTGATACAGGACATCTTCGCATCGGCCACTGACTCTGCCATTGTTTATGTTAATTTTCGAGGGGCTCTCGCATCAATTGTTTCACTCCGAATCTAAATCTCGCAATCGTTACTTTCCTGCACTTTCATTCAAGTTAACACATTTTTAAGTTTATGATTTCTCATTCTAAGACCAATCAAGGTGTGTAGTCTCAAACTTAAAACAGTCTTCATTTCTTTCTTTTTCCATTATTTTTTATCCCAACCTTTCCTTACTTTCGGTATCTCCTTCATCGTTTTGTACTTTTTAGTTTCATCTTCGCTTGCTTTTAAAATCATTGTTCAGTTATTTTTGTCACTCTTAAATTTTTGATTTTTTTGTTACTTTCTCTTGTTTACATTTTTATTTTTCTAACTGTATGGTATAATTTTTATGTACGTCTTTGTGTCAATAAAATGATCTACTCTTCTTCTTGTTTTATTTTACTTGTTTCTACTTCATAATTTTTTAGTTTTGCCGGTTAAATAAGTCCCTTAATTTATTTTTGTGCGTCTCTTTGTTTTAGTACTCATTTTTTTTCTTATTTATTTATTATTTATTCGTGTTATTGAGCTGAAGTTTTCCAAGCTCCAAGAATATCAATACATAAAACCAAGGGGAATTACCCTTATAGAAGTTTTTCATATGAGACGCTTTTACTAATGCCATCTCTAGATAAGCGAAGAAAACAACTTGCTTTACCTATTTTATTTAAATTCATACACAATAGATTGACTGTTCCTATACTTTAGGTAAATTAAATTTCTTTACTCCAAGATTATCCGCTCGTGCTAGTACTACATTTTACTTGCCAAATTCAAAATCAAACCTTTTAGCAAAATTTCTTGTGTCGCCGTGTGAAGGTGTTATAACCAAGTTTGTTCAAAGTGTGATATTTTTTGTTGTTCTTGTCTAATTTGCTGTGTCTTTGCTCTTAATATACTGTATTTTTTCATAACTTTTTTTTATTATATCGTATGTTTGTATTTTTCTTTCTTGTAGTTTATATTTAATATTTTGTTTATGCTGTTCTGTAATTATTTAGTAATTTCTATTATTTTTATTGTTGTATTTGTCCTGTTATTGGAATTTTGTAATTCTGTTGGATAATAAAGCGTTTATTTAATTATTATTTATACATTATTATAAATTATAACAATAATACGAGTTTTTTATGATTCGAAAACCCATCCAGAAAAATCTGCAGATTTCAGAATTTGTGTCACGGCCTTTTTTGAGCGGTTGGTTGCGGTAAAAAACGGAAAGACCGTTTGCATTCCTGCGACTTTGGAAACACCTGTATTAATGCATCTTGTTGTAATTTTAATGTTGTGAAGAGTTCCAGCGAGTCAACAATAAAATAAGAAGCAAAAGTCCCCAGTAAGCGAAGACCATTTATATTCTAAATGGATATTATTTAATGCTTGCAATTTTTCCAAGAAGCGCTGGTAACTGCAGAATTACATTAGTGCAGAGATGCATTTCTGCACATTTGCAATTATCAATTGTCAAGTCATAGCGAGTGTATTTATTATGCACGGTTATTATATCCCGGTTAGAAAATTTACGGTACGGTAGCCCTTCCGAGAACCCTGCACCATTTTTGTCCCACATTTCTCGGTATGCAGGATATTAAGAGTTTATTAAAAGTTGAAAACGTATCAAATTGACTTAATAAAATTAATAAAGAGGTGAATGACGCGGCTTATTACGAGTCCAGATTGCACAGCACCGTCTTCTTTATTGCACGCGTTCGAGGACTCACCAGGAACTATTTTGGGGTCGTTGCAATTTCGCATAATTAATCATTTCGCGCGCTATCTATGCTAATGACAGAGGAGTGTCTGCGGTGTAATTCCATCGATGGTTCCTCGATAGACCACTATAATTATTGTGTGCTAAGCTTCGGAATGAAGAAGACACGATCTGGCGATAGTGTGATCGCTGATAGCGTTCTGCATGCGACACAATGGTTGCACACGCACTTTGATCGACCAGAACGGCCATTCCCACGATGCTTTTTCGAAATAACAGCCACAGTCATAACAGCGACCCAGCGTCTAGTGATTTTTGATAATCATCTAAAGTATTTTTAAACGGCACGTGAACGTGTGTAGTCTCCGCGGGGTGTCATACTAACCGGCACGTTTATCATTCTCTGAAATTAATTAATTAAGGCTGCACAGCAATCTGTGTAACAATTCTGGTTTAATCAGTGCTGATCAAGCAGGTTGGCAGCAGAAGCTCGGCTGGATATGAGCAAAATGTAGAGCTTTTCCTCGGTTGGGGATGACAGTTTATGCGGACATGCCCATACCGTGTCCCGATACCTCAATCACTCACCCACCTGATGTACTTCGCTATTAGCGTAAATTTATGCAAATTGCGATGATATAGCAGTTGGATGTCGCAATTTCCCTGTTAAATTGATTACAGCGCAGTATTTGAAAATTGGAATGAGCGATGAAGACGTGTTCGATAAGTTCGCAAAAAGCGATAAAAATGAGCCACACATGACATGATTTGCGTGACTTAATATGCACGAACATGGGCGGTGTGTGTGGAATCCAGATGTGTAGTACCATCAGTGATGGTATCAGGCCGCATGTTGATTACCAACAGAGGCTAATCCATTCATATTTACATGGGGCTCAGGCGGCGGTCATAACGCCCCGGAATGCATGCCAGGCCACCGTGCGAAAATATGAATGACATATTTTTGTTATGATATTTGCATACGGCACACCTTCATATTGTCTTGTTATGTAGTTTGGCTCCGCTGTTTGCATTTTAATTGCAGTTTACTACGCGGAATTGCCGTACAAGTAATTGATTTACCGTATGTTTGTTTACAAGAAGTCGGGTCAGATGCGGTCAAATTAACGATTTATGCCAATATTCTGCCGGTGGCTGACTTTTCTTCTTTCCATAATTTATGGCTTATTCGGGGGGAGCAAAATTTCTTTAACAAACCCAATTCGGTATTAAGCGACGCGACCCGTTAATGTTTGATGAGATTAAGACGCAAACCATGTTTCATCATCACTGCCGTTTACTCATCTCTCATCTTTGGTCGTTTTCCCTGCTTTGCATATGGAAGCTGATTTCGAGGAATGTTCGCTCGTGCGGCCCCTCGCCACACGCAAAATTTACTCCGACACACGAAAAAAATTGAAAAAACTTCTCTATCAAAACATTTACCTTTGATTTTTTTATGTTTCTTAGATTTTTGGGTATTATAAATAACATTTATTTTATTTACAGCCTAAACGAATTTTAAAAATAAAATATACGTAGCAAACTGTATTCACAACAGGAAAAACCCTTTTCAGATTAAAAATATCAAGTGATTTACACAAGATGAAAAATAAGCCTTCCTACAGAAAAATTCAATGTGTAAAAATATTCTTGATATAAATCTAATGTCCACTATTAATTAGTCTCTCTCTTTCTTGTATGTATTTGGTTTTTATTTTATTAGTTAAATCATATGGTATATTTTCGACAATTTCAATATTCTACCTTATTATAGCAACGTTTTCTTTGTACACCATAATGTTTTACAACAGATAATGGTGTTCAAAATAAGCAACCCTCACAATAAGATGTTTTGACAAAGGTGGCCCGAAAATAGTTAGGTCTTGCTCAATGAAAATATGTATTTGCAAGAAGAAATAAAAGTTTTTTACTGCGCATTTCTGAATAACTCAAGTTATTTAAAGAAGTTTTCATCAGCTTTTCCTATATCTATTATATTCAGCCGTTTTCGAAATACCTAAGATTTTTTATTTTTATTTTTTTTTTGGATATGCACCTTTCACTTCAAAAATTCTTGTTCGTAATGTCATTTTCGCTGTTTTTCCTTTCATCTTTCCTTTTCCCCTCTTGTATTTATCAAATATTTAGTTATTTTACATATTATTTGAAAAAATAGTTTTCAAGTTAAACATAACCGGAATATTTCTAAGATTTTCTCAATATATTTAGTAATTTTAATATTGTTTTCAAGTAAATTTTGTGTTTATAAATGTAGAAAATATTGTAATGGAGTACTCGTATAGCATGGTGTAGGAACATTGGCGAGTGGTGGATGTTCCGAACTTGTAAATCCGTTTGGACTGTTTAGTTGGAATTAGCCGGACATACTGTTATTACAAGACGAAGGGTTGTTAAATGATCATAAACTGGTTTAAATTAAACGCCTGCCATAAATTCAAGCAATGTTTATGTCACAATGAATTGTGGCGAGGCCCCAACAAAAAAATAATGGTACATGTCACTCTGTCATAAAAGTTATGGTCTATAAATCAGTTTTTAACTGAGTCTGCGAACCAGATCGAAAGATAGCAGTCATCTTCGTTTATTAACTGACAGTGTCGCTAATTTCCAAGAAGGTGAAGCCGTAATGGATTTATCCTTTCAGATTTTTGATAGGGGTTATTAACTTACTAATAAAAGACGATGTGGGAATGACGAGTGCGGCAAATTAGCAACAATAAACCACATTGTCCGAAGAGTTATAAAATGATTTTAGTGGTGGATCCGCCGAATGGCTCCCCAACGACTGAAAAATCTCCGATGTCCGTTAAAAATAAAAAAGTTTTGGTAAGATTGGCAGCCAGGAGACCACCACAGCGAATAAATCTGCAAAGAGCGATTCTCATTGTCGCGACGTCCCCTTGGTGTCCACATAAACCATGGTCCGGGGACGTTTCCGGCACGTCACTACTAAATCAAAGAAGGCGCCACTCACCTGGGACTCACATCTAGATATCACGGCATTCATCCCTTATCTCTGCCTACCTGTGGGGTTTCCACAACCCGCTGTCTTACGCAAATAAAACGAGGGCTTCGGAGAAAAACAATAAACCATCTCCCGAAATTTCCAGTTATTATTCCAACACTTGCATTCTATCACGGGCCAGGCGCGCCTTTTACCTTACTTTTCAGTTCAAGGCCTGTCTAGGACACCAGCTCGACCTGTCAATCAAGCGGAACGCAGCGGCCACCGAATTATGATCATGAAATTTGAAGCAGCGCGCTTTCTTCAGCCAGATGTGAGAAAATGTCGGACGACACTCCCAACACTGGCGCATTTAAATATTTCGCCCAACGTTTTAATATCCAGTTTTTGGCAAAGAGCGGAAAAAATGTGAACATTCCAACAAATGTTACTCAAGAGATGCCAACAATAATTTTAATTATACGTTAAGTAATCCGTAACATCCTTTGGAACCCGTTCACCATCACTTAACATACGGAACGCGCAAACCCCTTAATTATAAAAATTAAAGAGTTAAATTTAAGAATATGTTTCATATATTTAGTGACATGGACGATTGCCTCAACTCAAATCCATCCATGCATATGAATTCTTTGCACGGCGTTATGACGCATTTTTGTCTAAATGAGACTTCAAAGAAGTTTTCCCATTGTCAGCCTATTTTTCATAATCTATCAACTTCTTCGTTACGTTCAAGACAAAGCTCCGGTGAAAAAATTCCAGCAATTAAAATTGAACAATAAACGTGTGCATATAAACCGAATTATATTTAGAATACAAAGTAAACTATTATTAGAACCGTTACACATTTTTATGGCTTGAGCAAACGTAATCAAAAGTCATCATACGTCTCCGTATGATTTAGAAATTATGCGAGTCAAAGACCAAGCTCCAATCTACCGCTACTGAAAAAAATAAATACCTGGCGGAGAAAAACCACTTAATAGACTTAGCAATTAAAAATCTTTTTATAATTGAAATGAATTTAAAACGACTTTAAATGAGCAATATCTATTCGTGTCGCAGCCAGCAAAGCATGCATCAAAAGCCGGCCGATTTATCAGAAAACTGAATTATAATTTAACGGGCCAATCACAAGAAATGACAGACAGCCGCGTACGAGGACCGCTCGATATAGAAATTTGCTGTTTTGAAAATGAAAAAATATTTCTTAGCCTGTCCCAAAACATTTTTCCCTAGTTCGATTTTACTCGTACAGGGGCTTGAAGTTGAAGAAGATTAATAGGTATTAAGATTAATTAAAGTCTACATAATTATAAAAATCGCCGTAAATCAGGCTTTAAAAATAGTTGAATAGTGACTGGGAGTAGGGATAGGTTGTTGATTAGTCCTGGTAGGAAGAGTTATGGCAGGTATGACAAGCAGCAAGGCCAGGAACGCGTCCGTCAAAGGAAATCTGCAGTTATAAATATTGGATCATAGCTGATCTCGTCGCCTACCACCCACGACGTCTTAGCCAGACCCATTTGCAGAGCTATTGGCGTTTTTTCTGGGCTGCTGTGAGTGTATCAACTTTTCGCATGCGGCCGGCTCGTCAATCCTGCAATCGGCCGTCACCATCTCGACATGACCACCGCCAGAAACATGTGCGAAAAACCGAATGACGACGGCCGCCGATACAGCTTGACTGACAACTGATGCTGTTGTTGCTGACTTCGCGTGCCTCTACGATCTCAGCACGCGATTCGAATTTTTACAATTTTTAGCAATAATGCGCCTCCAGGAAGTGCACCTCGTTCCCATCGAACGAGCGACGAAAAAATCCATTGTCTGCGCACAGAACTTCGTCTGACTGATTCTTATAACGAAAAATAATAAAATTGGTGGGTTATAAAAATTTTATAAATAGTGTGTATCCGGTTGTTTGGTTCTTAAGATAATGCTTCAAGCTTGATTAACGATTCATTCATGTCGGGCTTCAACTGTTTGATATAATTTTCTTGCTTTATTATTTCAGTTATTGTGTGTAAAAACTTAAAAATGAGCGCAACAATGAAGAGGATGCTTTCAAATTGATTACCTTGAACTGGAAAATTATCACAAAAAATGGGCCCGAACTAACAAAATGTTTGCATTGTATTTGAAATTTTATGTTATTAAAAATATCTTGGCGCTTTTTCCAGTGCCGACAATAACACATTTTATGGTCACGGTGTTATTTATATGAAGATCGATTTCATCATAATGTGACAAAAACGGAAAAAAACAATCGGAATGGCTTTAAACAATAAAATGTGCAGTCTTTTCATAAGCAAGCAGATGTTTGTTTTAATTCGTCACAAAGTTTTTGGCTTTGCGGTTTTATTTGTTTGCTACTGTACCATGAACGTACGGTTTTGAATATAAATCTTACATTGTACATCCTATGACTGCAAAAATGACTCGAATTTATGAATTGACTAGTGATTCCATTAAAATAAAAAGAAACATCAAATCAAAGGTAAAATTAAATGAAAAAATTAACTTCCACAACATGTTTCCTATTTTGTATCAATCTATTATACAAGTTCAGCAAAAGAATGGAACCAAGCGTTTTGTGCCTAAACTATGTAACCTTACAAAAAATCAATTAGTACATGATCAAGTTCTTTAAAAGTGTGATAATTCTTTAGAAATAATATTTTTCGAAATTCCTTTTAGTTTCCGAGTTATTAAAGTTTTTTTTCAAATGGCACTGTAAATACCTCGGCGATTTTTTTGGTAAAATATTATGTTTTAAGAATTACCTCCAATTCAATAGTTTTATTTTTGGCCAAGCTCTAATTGTCTAATTAATTCCCAAAAATGAAAAAAAATCTCTTAAACACAAAATTTTTCAAAAATTAAACGTTCATTTGTAATAAGTATGATACTTTCATTAAAATTGTTAGAATTTATTTATTCGGTTGTCATTTTTATGGTAAATATTTTTATTCTATAATTACAAAAACCCCTTTGTGTCTTAAAAAAAATTAGACACCATTTGCTCTTATTCTTTAAATGTTCTAGCTAAATTTAATTATTTTTTTTAACAAAAATCTAATTTATTATTGTTTATTTTTATTTAAAATTATTTTATTCAAATTATTCGCGTTCAGAAAATAGCAATAAGGGAAAATTAAGTTTGAATCCGGCTCTGCGAAATTATACGATTGACAAACGTAAGAAAAACTATCGCTCTTTATGCTTTAGAGTTTAAGAATTAAAAATTGTCATACTGAGACAATCCTGTATTGAAAAACCTACGAATTCACTTTTGACGGATTTCGACAGTATTTTAATTAACAATTGAATGAGTAGTGTCCCAAAATGAATGTCTCGAGATCTTAGTAGCGTGTTAATTTTTGTTATTTACGCTTAATTTTGTTATCCGTTAGCTGAGGTATGTACTAATCCAATGTCAGTGGTTTTGTTAGACAGTAAACAATTTGCTACAAGAAAACTAAGATTGAAGTGGTTAGGAAGACTTAGAAGGAACTAGCATTTATATCAGAGCTGTAATGTTGGAAGTAGCGTCCAGTAGCCGAGTATCAGCCGTAGCAACCCAAAATGGGAAAGCATAGGCCCGCCGATTGCGCCTTGTGTGACCTAAAGATTATCGTAACGTCAGTCCCGGCGTGTCGCCATTTAATCACCAGGCTATGTACCCGGGAAGGCCGTCTCCCGGGGTCTTTATTGCGTGTTTTCTCATCGTGTTTTCGCCGTAAATCAGATGCAGACCGTCCCGGAGCCGTATCCGTATCGGAAATAGTCGCTCCTCGGATTGACAATTTCTATTAGCCTGTGCGGGACAAATTAGTGGATTATTAGTCCGGGTGATCAATGATACGGTGTTAATTCTACAGTGCGGGGAGTGCACCCGTCCAACGACACGTTGCCTCGATCCAATTTGGAGCTCCAATAAAACTGCCAACGTAAAGCCCCGTCGATGTTGTTAAGTGACATGAATTATCCTCCCCCAACCCCCCACGGATCTGGAGCCGTCCGATCGCTAGATACGCGACATGAAAAATTTAAGACGAACAATAAACATTCGCAGTCATGCCCCAAGTCCCCCTCGCCAATCATCCCGGATTCGCGGCGCAAAAAACCGAATTATTGCGTTTTGAGCACGCCGACGCTTGGCACCGACCTCGGGGATTTCTTCCCGGCAGAAAACGCCACCACGGACTGAGGCCGGTTTTAAATATGAACTCTTTTGGCTCAAATTCAAAGACAAACAAGGTCTGCAAACGTTTGGATCATTAGAAGCACTTTTAGAAAATTTTGGTAGTCAAAAATTTTTGGAGAAATAAGACGTTTTGTGTCACTGAACACCAAGAAATAATGAACTTTGAACCTGTATTATTTCACGCGATATTTTTTTATGTATTTTGCTCTCCAAGCTATAAGCTCACACGGAGTTAAGTGCTTGGAATATGAAAAAAATCATTAGCTGAAACAATCATAGTATGATTATGCAAAAACGAAAAACCTTTCATTTTTTATGAAAATTAGAAACATTTTTGCATTATTTGTGGATGGAAAGGATAAAACATTTTCCTAATTAAGCCGGCCATTGTAAATCTTCCTTGAAATAAAAGGATGGAAATTAAAAATAGCCGGACAAACATGGAATGAAAGAAACAAGTCCCAGTCTTCTAAACTTTATAACCCTGACGCATGACCCGACTTACTACGACCGTTGATGTGCCAATTAATTTGTTTGTTATGCCCCCAGATTTATGAATCTTCGTTACTGGAATGATCAAACGTTATTGCGTGCGGAAATTACAGGAAAAATCGTTATTAGCAACAAAATGACCTAATCGAGCGTTCAGTAAACGTATCGGGTAAGAAAAAACGAGGGACAAATAAAACCAGCAATAATCTGTAGGTGACGAAGAAATCGATCGAGCAAAATAGATTTAGACACTCTTCTCCAAACAAAGGTTACTCACACCAAAGTTTTTTTTGCTCCCGATGATGTGTGAACTGTGAAATAGCATAAAATTAAACAAAAATGTCGACTCATTCCCACCACTTTGTTGATTCTTGGGTAAAATATGAATGATTCCTTTCTAAATTAAATGCGTTTTTTCTACCAAAATGGAAATATTCGATTACATTGGATGCCTGATGGCTGCAGCAAAAAATAAGTGCTTCCTTTGTTAGATATTAAACATAAAAGACTTTATGCTTTATTATATTCTTGTTGCTCCTTTATATGCCTTCGGTTAACACAAATTATAATCACCTTCGAAGCCCGGACTCAAAAAATTTCTAGTAAAAAACTAATAACTCAGCCACAGACGTTAACAGCTCTTTAAAATTGTTTCAAGAGAAATTGTGCAATACTTTCCCAGTTTTACCAACAGACGGTTTAATAACGATCAGCTTCTTGTTTTTCTTCGGCGTTTTTCTTAAAGCGAGTATTAGTATGTATGTTATCGGGCGAAGCTCAAGTTGCCGTATTATTTTATAGGGCGCCTGAGTGGTCGTATTTGAAGAGAGTAAATGTTTATTATCCAGCCCAGAGCGGCGTTATTAAAAACGGGAAGCTGAGACGCTCCCCGTCTGGATACGTGACAGAATTCTGTCGAGACATCGACACGGCTACATGGAAACAAAGGCATTTCTTCCAAATACGACTTCTCATTATTTTTTTCCAAGTTTTATAAAAACAGCTTTCTAAAAATATTTATTTTCGCCGTTTAATTAAAAAGAAACTAGAGGAAAATACGCCACCGCGTATCACAGATTCCTCCAACGAATCAAAAACTCAAAATGATGCTATTCTGCGAAAGGCTGTAATGGACAACCGCATCAATTTAAGTATTGTCACGGCCCCGGGACTGCTTGCTATAAAAAGTGTCAGGGCATAATGACACGAAAGGCAAGGAGTTATCAGGCAAGCGTACAAATCGTTTGTGTAGCTCTTGGCTTATTAAAAAGGTATACCGAGGGAAAAAACGCCATGCGTGAGGTGAATAGGGAGAAACAGTTCTTTACTGGATGGTGACTCCGATTATTAACTTGATAGCTTCCATCTAAGAGCAAAGCACAAAAGCGCGCCTTTTATTGTTTCACGTCCTTAAATGAATTGACACAGATCATTACTGCGTCCACTAACAAACATTTTCAAAAAGCAATAACAATAAGTAATAACAAAGCAATTTAAAAAAAATATGGTCGTATGATAAATGTACAATTTAGATTTGATCATTTCATGGTTTGAAAAGGATAATGCATATTAGAGCTAAGCTTGGAAGGTGAGCAGCAATCGGGCGTAAGGCCGTTTCGGGGCATAAGGCGCCCGCGTGGGCTGGATACGACCCTGGAGGTCGATGGGAATGGTTCGTGCGGGCGCCGTCTGTGTTGGCACCTGATTTATTGGGCAAAAAGACACATAAGCATTCCTGTGCCTCGAAAGAAATTTAATTAATTATTTCAAACATCCTTCAATAAGAATCTGATGAAAAAGTTCGGTATGGTACTCGGAACTGTTAAATTTTAGTAGGCAGTCTTTTTTAATTGCTATCCAAAGTTCTGCGAAACCGTACGTACAGCAGCGAAGAGGCGAGTTCAGTAGCGAGATCTCAACTTGTAATGAAAACAAAGAACCAATTTAAATCGCCCCTAACTTTGCATGCATTACGGATTGATCAGGAGCAACTCATTAGATTTTTAAATAAAACTCCGCCACTTTATCCATCTATTTACAGCGCGAATTCATTCAGGCTGATTATAATTAAAAAGCAAACCGGTGGACTGCCACCCCAAGATGCAAATTTTTTCAACTTTCTCAATTAAATTAAATAAATCGAAACGTTGCGATGTCCAGATAGGGACCAGAGCGCCATCCTGGCTACTCCTCGCCTATCGCAGAGTCCTCATCGTTCCAAGAACACGAGTAGTTTGATTTATTCATCTCGATGATGCTTGCTCTCAACTGAACGCTATTGAAACATCCAATTAAGCTTAGTTTTGCTGCATCATTGTCCCAATTACCCGAGAATCCACCTGGGCGAGATCCTGTGACATATGCTGACAGCTGGAATTATCGAGATAGCCTCACATTAAACGCATGTTTTTAGATAATCACAAAATGAATTCATTAAATAAATTATGTTATTCCTTATCGCGCATGTATTCATACGGGACTCGCATCTCTAATTAGTGCTAAAACGGCCATATCCATACGAGAGGAAGGTTCTTGCCAACAACTCGTCATTATCGTAAAACGTAAAGAATTCGTAAAGTCTAGAAACGGCTTTTATATCTTCATCAGCGTCTCAAGTTGTCATTTTCCATTCTGAGGTTTTTACCTAAAATCCGGCGTTGTCTGGCCTCCCTTCTCTTCTATTAATAGCAAAGTCGTCGTAATTACGCCGCTGTCGAGTATGAGACAAAATAACAGAATTATAAAAAACTTCCCATTCATGGAACTATTGCCTTCAGGCATGGCTAATTCAGCTCCCGATCAAAATTAAACCGAACCATATCATCAATCACAGGATGTAAGCTTCGATGACTCGCATATTACATCTTATAATGGATATTTCGAGTTTATTATTGTAAATTTGTCACTGCGACAACGCATCAAAAAATAAACAAAGAGGCTCCTCCAGCTGCTTCTTGTAATTTCCATGGAATGGTGCTTTTAATTAACATCCATAAATAGATGTGCCCCGCACATGGGCTGGAGGATGGCTCCCTCTATGACGTTCTGCTGCGAAGTATCCGCTGGTGATTCACATGCTGCAAATGTAGCAGATGCAGTGCATTATTGATGAACAGGTACTTGAAGTCCATCGCATCAAAGTTCGCATTTGTTCCCTCTGTGTCCAGATAATGTAATGCACCGTCTCTTTAGGGCCGCTGCGCAGGGAATTCCAGATTTGATAATTTCGCCGTTTTGCCAGTTTCGGTAAATGAATTAAAATAAAATGGAGCATCTCGGGGCGAATTCCGACATGTGTATATCGTTGCGATTGTGTCGCAGTGTGTGCAATCAATTTGGGCATTATTCGGAAGGGAGGGTCCTCTGGAGAATACCGACTGACCATTTTAAAGGACGCACTTCGTAAATAGATATTCTGCACGCTGCTGACCCTCTTGGCCATTCAGCAAATATTACTTCCTTTGATATGTGAGATAGCTTTCAGAATTGCTATTGGAATTCCTCTTTCATATTAAAATATGTGACGGGAAAGATTGCGGGACTTTCCACCAGCTAGTTTGACAAATAAACGTCATCAAATCCGATTACTTTCCAGGCATTTGCCATCTTGAGCCTATCTCTCCCCGTGCTTTTCATTATTATCATCTCGCCCATTGCCATTCGAGACTCTCACCGAATCACAAACATCTTACACCAAAAAACTGTATTATTGCGCACTGCTGGCAAGAAATGCATCAAATACTATCAAAATAAACGGAAATAAACCTCACCCTCAACCACAATCAAAATAAAAAGTTGTGGTTAACTGAGGAAACAAAGTAAAGCCATGGTATATTAAGATTTTTGGTCAGAATTATTACGCTTTTGTCTCAAATTACCTCCACAAGAAAAATAACTTCAGTTTGTTTTTCAAACTTATTTTCTAAAAATATCAGTGCTTAGAGGAGAAACAGTCACCTGGGTTTTAAAAATTTAAAGTCAATGTTGGTACTTATTATTATATGAGCGTCAGCTACTTTGAAAAAAAACTATGACATTTTAACAGCTTATAGTTCTCTATTTTTGCAAACAACAGATACGGATTTCTTCATTAGAGATCCCGGTTTTTCATACAGTTTGCATTATTCCTCATAGTTGGATGCAGTGGAGCTTAGCTCTCCAGTTCTTAACAGGATTATTGCTTTGAAATCCCCATTACGCCCCATCATGTATGACATAATAAAATCATTTGCCTCCCCGTTATGTAATGATAAGTGTCCGTACGCACTTGATCGAGAATTGAGCGTTTGGTACATAGGGTCGTGCCCTCTAACAACATAATAGAACAATCGGTGATTCAATTTAGATTTTTTAGGTGTGACGATTATTTGACGCCTGTAACCACTCCAGCCCCTTGTAGACGCGTCGCTTTTAATGAAATATGTTCTCCATTGGGAATATGAGCAGAAGGGCTCCGAAATGAAATAGTTTAACTTCAATAAGTACGGGAAATGTTTAAATCCATGCATAATTCCCCCTTTATCAATTTACAAAGTGTCAATATTTATGAGGGCCATTTGTACACGTGTTGAAGTCGGTTTTGACACTCCATGATCGATTCCGGCTCCTTCCTTCGCGCTGATAGATGATGATCGACGAATGGAAATGAAAACTTATTATGCAAATCTCAAAACGAAATAAACGGTTCTTTTCATCTTCTTGTATTTTTTATAGCAGCCGCCATATTCTTAAATGAAGACGCCGGTAATGGAAATTGTAGAGTTTCTTTCGTTCGTCGAGTGGGAATTATCGTAACAACTATTAAAATGATTTATTTGACGGTTCCACTCTCTTGTAAGTGAAGGTACATGTTCGAGCTACTAGAGGAACATCATATGGTAAATGTACACACAATGGAGTATAAGGGGAGCAAATATTATATTGAATAGGCTAGGGAATAGAATTGTCGCTATACAATTCAATTGTTCCTTGTTAACCCTACACCACACGGCCAGCACTGTTTCAAACGTGCTCGCTACTCGAATCCTCTGCATTATTAATGCGGTCCGCTGTTTTTAACATACTCCATTCCATATACTCGATTCATGCATATTTGATATATTTACGTGACAAATTAAGGCCTCCCCTACGAATTAAACTGGAAGCGATATTGTTTAATTTGCGAACTTGCACAGAATTATTCCCAAAAATCCATATTTATGAGACTAGCAACTTGAACGGCTCCAATCCGGAATCAATATTATGACATTATGCCGGAAGTAAGTGATGGCAGCTTTTCAAATGCACGCAGTTAGCAGAATCAACCCCAGAGCTTGCAAGTCATAACCGATACATGGGCTTCCGGAACAGACAGGAAGCTCTCTCTGCTTGATTAGGCACTTTTCATTACGATTTGACTTAAATTGTCGGACATCACGCCAAGTCGTTTATTATGAATTAGTTGAGCGTATGTCCAAAATAATTCACGAACCATACATGCAACAAGAATAATAAATACATACAGCATGTACATATTTTATACTGTATGGGAAAACGATTTTGTAAATGTGACAGAAAAATTGGACACCCGCCTGTCACCGACGGAATTATGTATGAATCATTTAAATATTAACGGTGTATTACTCCATAAAACTCGATGGAAATGGTAATCAAGCTGATTTCTTCAGCGATGATTTTTTCCTACATTAGTCATTATAAATTTGGTATAAAGTCATAATCTCCGAAGCACACAAATTACTTGAATCAGTCTTAAGCCTATTCTTCTTCTAGACTTTTCTTAGTTAAAAAAATTAGATCACAAACTTAAAAAAACAAAAAAGTTTTGTGCCTCATTTCGTAAATTTCAAATAATACAGTTACTAAAAAGATCTAGTATTAAAACAAGTCTTTGAAAAAAAAATTTTTAGTAGGTGGACCTGGTGAACTTTCAGCACTCACCAAGCATGTTCTTCGTTATGACCTGTTCTGTCTCATTTGTTAATGAAAATGCTGGAGTAATTTTGTTGCAAAACAAAGTATTTCTTTACATCTAACAATACAAATGTATAAGAACTTTTTGAAACATAGATCTATGAGATCTATCCTTTTTGATAAATGGATAGATGATAGGCCAGCGTAATTTTCAGTGGCGGGGGCAGATAAATAAATTAATTAAAGAAGGAATTAAAAGCTTGGCAGCTTTGGTGTTTAGTCTTAGTTTGCATGTGTTTTGAAGTATCAGCAATCGTAGCTAATTAGCAGGCTGAATCGTTCGGGGATAAAGGCTAACGCCTATGGGTAAATAATGTGAAAAACATCGAAGGCATTAAAATCCAGTGGATATCTCGGCCTGGCGATGCGTTGGTGTTGGTCTGTTCCTGGGTGTTATCCGGTATTTATTTCCGCAAGAGAGATCTAAATAACCGTCGGAAAAGTCAGAGCATCGTTATTGCGTGGCTGGAAAAATGGCGTGTTATTCCCCTTATCAAAACATAAAACCGTCACGGCGTTGGAAATGTCCATTTTTACAGTTTCTCATTATGCGAGTCTATGAATAAATTCGCACTTTTCTGGAGCGTTACGTAGCGATCCACGCGGCCTGAAGACGAAATGGAGAATTACAGATAAGCTGGCGTACCGTATACGCCGTACAGATGCAGGGAATAACAAACTAGGCCATGTTTTACCCCGTGCTTCATCACTTTTATGGCGCGATAACTAAGAATGCTGAATACCACCACACCGAGAAATACGTGTATCTTTCAAGAAATTGCTATCAGCTTTATGCTCAACGCCGTTTATATTATATGTGCATGATAAGACGCATCCCGCCCTTCCTTGCGACTTTTGTGAATTTATTCCGAATACTAGACGTTGTAAAACATTTTATAGAGTCTTGACTAAACAAAGAGATTTTTTCTTTGCATCATCCACCGTTCCTCACAAAATTGAAGCCCCAGCACAAATAAGAAATAACATTTTCCTTCGAACATTGCGGTCATATCTGTGCATTGTATTAAAGAAAAAATCTGCGGTGCGGGCCTTAACTACCCCGGAATCCAGGTTGAGAGCAGTCGTAACGTTGCTTAATTTCGAAACAAAGAACAATGCTTTCCGAAAGCAGTGACTGAGGATATCGTGCAAGACCAGCAACGAGAGATTTGTTAAACAGGCCGTGCTTAGTGGCCCGTCCAGTAAGAGCAGGCATTATCGTTTCAATGTGAAGCAAATATTACACGGTGTTGCACAAATTATGGTCTTCCGCTAGAAAAATGAAAATCGAGGCGAAAAGACTCACAATTACGACGTCAGGATCGGGCGTGGGTAATCGGGGACGAGATCGACCAACACGATATTGCAGTAAATTGCACATCACGACTTCTGACATGATTGACAGTTTCCTTCCGCAAAAGATACCGTCTTATTGGAGAATCACCAAAGCACAAACGCCCACACACCATGGATTAGAGCGATGGAGCTGCAAATGCTTGCACACGTGATGGAAACCACCGTACACGTCTTAGAATTTTCAAAAATGAATCAAATTTTTGTTCAACGACCAAAACAAACGATAGTTTAGGTCTTATTTGTCTCATTTCGCCTAACGAACGAACAGCTAGCAAGTCTCGCCCATGAGAAGCAAACACACTCCTAATTAACACTTGGAGGAACATGTCTGTAGCCACTTACGTTTTACCTTAATGCTGTGCAATTAAGCCCTGCAAATTCATATTTCATTAGAGATCTTTTAATCTTCACTTAAGGCAGCTGCTGATCGTGTGTAAACGCCTCCGTTAATTAACCGTAGCTCATAATTTAGAAGTTCATTAGGCGGTGGTAAACGGCAGGGGTTAACCCAACATTCAATCATCGGTCGTCATAATAACACGTGTTTCGTCAGTCTTTAAAACGACACGATAACCTGCCAACCTACCGTTAACACGCGACGATAACATCATCAGCGGTTCCTGCATGAACTCTAAGTGTACGTTTTAGGACCATTTACATGCTGAAACATGTGTCCTTTACCCTTTTTAACTCATTTGCTAGCTTAAAATGACATTTATGACGGCACACACTTAAAGCATCATCATAAATTTCTCTAGCAGCGGAGGCTTTTAAGAATTTGCATAAAAAAATTCGTAACGTATTAAAATGAGCAGTTCAGTTAGACAAAATCTGTAAATATAAACCGATTTGTTTTCGAAATGCAAAATATTTTAGAAACAAGTTGTATGTGCTTTTTTAGTAAGTCTGAGGAATGGATGAAGTTAGTGTCTTGTTTTAATGAATAAAGTAAACCACCGTAAAAATATAAAACATGTGTAAGGATATCAAAAGCGTAATAACTAAAAGAAGTCAATCAGATGCAACCTTTTGTTGAAAAAATTAAGTGGTAACGTTTGTTACTATGAAGTTAGTTTAGCGACATTTTATGCTAATTAACTTAATTTATCTTGCGATAGTGACACTAATCGACCAAGATTTCTGTCTGAATTTTCATGATCTGTACGTTTGCACTCGGGTTTGGATCTGATTTCTATGTAGTACGTAGGTCATTATTATAGGAGGATTTATGCTATAGCAGTTGTTTATTGGATTATGAATCTGTAATTAATTTTTTGTAGTTAATATCCAAAAATTAGCCATTCCTTGTCTTTTAAAATAATTTGGTAGCAATAATTCTCGTCTCTCAAAAAACAAAAAAATAAAACGAAATATCAATGCGCTCCGAAGATATGAGAACTTTACCTTGATTCGTTTTTTCACCCTGTACTCTTTTTTAAAAAGTTTTCTACGCAAAAATTCGTAGTCTTAAAAATCCAATTCAATTTTCTTATTTAAAATTGTTAAAATATAGTTGTCTTTGTGGCACATTTGATTCAGTTTCATTTAGTCTTACTCATTTAAATTACTTTTTGTTTGTCTTCTTTGTTGTTGATTTTCTCTAAATTGACTTTGTTCTATTTTGTTTTATACTTATATTTTTTATAACCTTTCGACGTTAAAATAATAATAATAATAATAACCTGTCTTTATTTGAATTGTAAATACAACTCGAGAGGCGAAGTCTAGCAGTTGCTATTAACTTAACCCCCTTAACAACTGAGAAGCACGAGTAAATAGATAGAAAAATAAATAAATAAATGAATAAATACAGAAAATAAAATTTACAAAAAGTACACTGTAGTAAAACTAAAAAACAAACCTACAAAAATAGCCGAAAATAAAACACAAAAAAAATATCAAAAAGTAAAAAATTTCTGAAGAAAAAAACTAGAGAATAGAAGAATATACTTTTATTTGATTGCGAAAGTTGTTCACCGAGAGTTTTTCCTTAAAACAAATTACAGGAGTTGTATAACTTTATTGTATTGTGTGAGAGTGTCCTTTCAAATATTGCTATAAAAATAAAACTATAAAATAAAATGATTTGCAGTTTGAGTTTTTTTCGTAGCTTAAAATTCAAAATATTGTAGTTGGAATATAATATTTTTAAGGCAATATAAGATCCTTTTTTAATCAAATTGACATATTCTCCAAATGATAATTCCGAATCCATTATGATTCCAAAATTTTTTACATTAATGGGGGCATTTTTACATTATTGTATATTACCAATTTTAAGATTAATTTTACAAATTAACAAACATTTGCTTCTATTTAAATTCAAGCCAATGCTTTTAAGAAATAAAAAAAATTAATAAACAAATACAATAAATCGGTTAATAAAACTGCAAGTTCGTTTTACATTATTGGGAACAAAATAAGAATATAAATGCGTATCATCTGCAAAGGGATGGATATTTACCTACATAATTTACAGATTCTAATATCTCTGCAGTGTAAATTAAAAATAGAAACGGTCCCAAAAGTGAGCCCTGTGGAACACCGGATGTAAAATTAAATGGATAGGTACTTTATTAATAAAGCCATTGTGGTTACTCTTATTAAGTGAAGAGTTAAAAACTATATCAACAATAAGTAATTTTTTGATGATCTGGTGTTTGTGCAAGTGTTATGATGGAGAGCTTAATATTTTAATGAGTTGGAGGCAGTTATTGTCAGCAGGTGGCGGCGTTCGGGCATTCTTCGGGGACACATTGACGGATGGGCCCCGTGCAGATACAGATGTACGGTATTGTCCTGCGAGCGAGTGTGCCATTACATATGTTTTAATTACGGCGATCGATGGCGGTGCTTCCGAGATTTGTGAGGGCTTGCGTCGGGCTGCTCATAAAGACGCCGAGGGTGTAGGCGGGTGAAAGAGGAACGAGGCCCAGGGCTGAGGTGAGATTAGCGGGCGGCCTCATTAAAGTTGTGTAATAGCTTTGCGCCACCTTACGCCTGGCTTGGTTCGCTCAACTTTCATCACTAAACAACACAGCAGCCGCCTCCAGATATTATTAACTCATATCGAGAGTCGAGAATTGGTGGCAGGGTGGAATCAGTGCTGACGCGGCAAAGTGAATAATAACTCACGCATAAATTAACAATTTCATCTCAGGAATTGGTGGGATATTTCGGTGGGGTTTTCCTTTTTGGCTGCGTTGTTGAAGAACAATGCAGCGGGAGTTTTTCGTGAGCTAATTCGGTTTGTTTCTGAATACCTGCGCAATCGGCAAGGTTTGATCTGGCGTAGTACTTTATTTCACTTCATCGGTTGTAATAAATCCAAACCGGGCTGAGGTGGACCGGTTATAAAAACACCTCTTCAGCCATTTAACTTGGCGGGCGAGTAGAAAACGGGCCCAAAATGAATCTTATCGAACATCCCATAAGTCTTGACATCACCTATTTCTTTCTTTTCGTTTTGTGTGAGCCGGGGGAGGAGACTTATAAATATACGTACCGAGGGAAAAGTTTCCCATTTAAGAAACCAAACGTGGCGCGCTGGTAATGAATGCTTCGCCATCAATAATCTGGACCCATTCTCGCAGTTTTAGATGCGAAGCTACTTCAAAACTAACTTAAAGCTCGAGCTTGCTCCGGCATGCACGCTCAGCACCAATCTCAACGCGGACATTTTCCATACCTAATTTTTGGTTCAACCTGAGATCGACAGTCTTGAGAAATTTTTCTCAAAAACAATACAAAAACACACCCTAGCATCAAAAATACTAAATGGGCATCCAAATAGGTAAATCCAAACAAATAATAAACAGAAACAGTAAAAACATAAATTTTTTACATTTTATGAGTTTCAATAAGTTGTGTAAATCTTTGAATTCAAAGAATTCTTTTTGTTATTTGTTTGTGATTCGTTGGGGGGAATTAGCCGTTTTGCGCGGGGGCGGCAGCTATCGGAATGTTTGCTGGTGTTGATAAGCTGAGAGGAGAATTCGGTAAAGAGCGGTGATCGTGCGTATTAGGATCTAAGAGCGATTCATGTTTAAAATTCATGCTGTACGGTGCATTTGCATATTCTTGTTATTAGCCATAACCCAAAATGTAGCAACTACAAATTAGCATATTAGACGGTGGCTCGGGGGCGTCAGGTATGCCCTGCGAGGCGTCCCGCGGATTGTACACGTTGTGTAGGAGTTCGCACCAATCAGCGGCCTTTCTGGTCGAATTCGCGTCACGTCCCCGGCTGTGCGATATTACATTCGGGAAGGAAAAATTAACATCAGTCGTTTTATGACTGCTTAAAATTCAAACGGGGCGACCTGTCGATGCCATGTTCCGGAAGGTGGCGAAAGCAATATCGGTAGGTGGCGTTACTGCGAACTTTTAATTTAAGCTATCGACTCCATATGCAAATCACGCGTGTCGTTTAGCCCCGAGATCAGTTATTTTATAGCGGCGTGCGAGCTCGGATATAAGAATCGATGGGTCGGAATCCTGGGGATGATAAAACCCGGGCGGTACCTGCGCTCCGAGCAATAACATAAAACAGAAGCAATTCATTTCTATAGCACGCACTCGGGATCTTATTACTATTCAATGATGCAGCATCTGCCAGCGAACCCGCCGCCGTTATGGCCCTCCGAGGCGGAGAAACGATGATGCGCATACGAGGATCATCCCCGATATCCTAGATATGGATCCTCCCGTTGAATATTACCAAATTCAACCTTTGATTCAAACTTGAACAAAAATTTACCTCCCCTGCACGGCGAGAAACTGCCGCCGCAGCACTAACGCCAACTTCCACCGCTTCCAGCTCTTTCGCTCTATTTACTTTACGATTATTTCGACTTTAAAAAACACTCAAAAATTGTTTTGCCAATGAAAAACTACTCCAATTAGATTTCTACTGCAAAAGATTTTCCCCATTTTGAAAACGGGATATCCGTTTGTGTGATACTTGAAATCTTATAAACCCATTTATTAATAACAGTTGATTTTTAAGTAAGTTTTTATTCAAGGTGTTACTTTCTCTCTTTCTCAAATCTTTATATTGGTTGCTTTATTATCGATCATATTAAAAAGTACGAATACTATTCAAGGCATCTTGGTGTAAAAATCAAAAATTCGTTGAGAATTTGCATTGGTAAACTTTTTTCTTTTCCTGCTGAATCTCCCTTCGACGTAAATTCGCAAATCTGTGGCTATGAAATTAAAGCTTCGTGAGCTTATTATGAAGCAACAAACAAATCATTTTTATTTATTTCTCCCTCGACCAAAAGCAAATACACTTCGCCGTAACATTAAGGAATAATTCAATATTTTCATCTTTGCAGGAAAAGTTTGTATAAACTGACTTATTTTTAGAAAAAATAAATTTATTTTTATTATTTCTTATCGTTTCTTTGTGCATTTTACTCCCTAAAATTTGAAATAAAATGAAAAAATCGTTGCAAAAAATGCACGTCATGAATGGATGTAAAGAACATCGTCATTTATATGACAAGAAAGTCGCCAAATAAAGACTCTTATTGAAGAAGAATTTTTCTCAAGAAGAAACTGGTCAAAGATTGGATGCGCATCAATCCAGTGGTCAGTAGAGCTTGGCTACGTTATAGGAGGAGCCGCAGCTCCCGTAGTAGACCAAAGCAAGGTAGAAAACATAAAATAGTAAATGCAAAAAAATAGCTTAGATACCCTAAAACAAAGATCATGTAAGGCCGTTATAAAACCATATCTCTCTGACACTGGCCCTGTTTTATCGGTAGCTGACAGAAAAGCTCAGCTAGAATTTTCTCGAAATTAGTTTAACGTCGTCTAAAGATATAGAAAAGACTAGATGAACGTTTTTTCAATTCAGTTAAAAAGTAAAACAATTTGGACTCTGTCATGGTATGGCAAGAAATACCTTTTACGAGCTACACGAAGCTTGCAGTGTCAAGCCAATGACTGTCTTAAGATTAGAAATGAAACCATAATTCCCATTTGTGAAGCATTTGCTGCCCTACGTGGTCCAAAATTTATTTGAATGCATGATAAGTTAATAAAGCTCGACCAAACGTTGCAAAAATTGTGACAGGACAGTTTAACAAAACAGGGATTAATATTATAAATTGGCCACTTAAAAGTCTGAATCCAACCTGATTGAGCATATCTGAGACAAACCAGGAATAAAAATTAGAGCCCACGAGTACCTTCAGGAAAATTTACAACAAATTTACAGAACGACAAGAGAAGATTTCTACTCTAGATCAGAGTAGATCTGCACAAATAAGAGCGGGAACATTAAGAGGTGTTCATACACTTTATTAGTATCAGTTTTTAGTTAATTTTCGTTAAAAAAATTACAAGTATTTTAGTTTTACGCCCATTTTGGAAAAACTAAGTTGAGTATAAATGACCAGGTTTTTAAAAAAGCTACTTTATTTTAATATCACACAAAGTACTTCCACATTTAAACATACTATTCAAAAAATATTAAATTTTATTTATTATGCCTTAATTTTGCGGCAAAGTGTATACTCGGAATACTACCCACATTATGTCTCTGATTCGTTAAACACAAAAAGACAAAAATTACTGAAAAATATTACGTATTGCTGGACAGAACATTTTTCTACATTTTTTTCATAATACCCTCTTCATTTTTTGTAATTATAGTCAATACTATGAAAGTCAATGGGGCCAGAGAGACTAATCGTCAAACTTTTCGTTTTAATCTTTTTCCCTTTTTGTGTTCAGTTTGTGAGTCCACGGTATGAATTTCCTTGGAGGCAATTATATTTGCAATGGAACGAGCTTTATGTTGGAGGAGTGTCGCCGTTTCGATAAGTGCCTAGGGTGCCTATCTCCGGGGGTGGTGAATTACGCGATTCATGGATTATAATAACGGCAATCGCTTTGCATATCTTGGGGTGTGATTATCCTCTGCATTGCTTTATCTTGTTTATACTGACGTTACATTTATAAGCGGCCTAAGCCAGTGTGGAAACTGAACAACGGACACCACGCGCCCTATAGCTCTGACAGTTGCCATGGCATCACCAAATTACACATAAATATGCTCTCCGTAATTCCTTTGTTTCTCTCATAACAATGCGGGACGGTTCGAATGCCAGTAATTGCGATAAACGCCATCTGCACAGCCGATCTGGACTGATAACGTAATGTATTGTTTGCCGGGGAAGGGTTCACGTGCCGGGTATTATTCAAAATTACTACGGAATCAAAGCCGCGACCCTTTACAGAAATGCCCAAAAACTGGCAATCTATAACAACATTTTCTGAATCCAACATAAGTTTTTTGCAAATTGCATCAAAATTTTTTTAGATACAAGAAATCTGTTTTATGCTCAGAACATAACTCTGGACTCGAATTATAGATTTAATAAAACTTTTTTGATGACGCTTCACTTTGAGCAAAATTTAATTACCAGATGGCAAGTAAAAAAATGGTGTTCTCTCTAATTTGCGAGACAATGATGAGGAATAGAGTCCAAATTGTGTCAAAACGGTCAGGTGCGGCGCGAAAGTGGATTAATCCAATATTGGGCTAACGCAGGAATAAACAACGAGTGACCCTTGGAAGAGTGCCTGAGGCAGCGCCGTACGCACTAAGTCTTTTGAAAATATTGATTGCCGGCTCAAAACTCCATTACAGGACCCGACCCGTGCAAATACACGGATACGACGCCATTAATTAACGGTTAATTGAATTAATTACTCTCATTATTTCACATTTCGCATTGTTTGGAACGCGCCGGCAAGACACAGCTAAACCCTGATTGAGACAAACGGCCGCGGAGGTCATTCGACCAAATTGCTTTTTATTCCTGACGTTATCTAAACCTCTGTCAAGGTGTCCTTAACTCTATGCTTACTTTACTCTCGCCCTCAGCTCACAACAAATCGCACCACATAAAATCGAATTTATTTCTTGAATCGTCACAAACTTGACTCTTATCCGCGCTATTTTTAAGAACAGATCAAATAAATATTAAGTAGATAGATTGGTTATTTTGAAACGATTCCATAAAAACAAAATATTTGGAATTGGTAGTCTTGGAGTGAAGATTAATTGGAGGCATTAAGGCGGGGAAAAATGATTGGTGTGCGAAGATTAAAGCGCGGCCTAAAATATAAATTCTCGCATTGCCGGATCGGCGGTGCGGGTTATGAAGGGCAAGTCAGTTAATCATCACAGCGACTCGCGAAGTAGGAATCGGTGTACGTCATTTATATCCGCTGTTGGCTGAATGGGGCGGCGGTGACGGTTCAAAGCCGTGCAGGCACCTGAACATTCATAAGTGATTTGGAAAAGGCAAGTTGACTGCATCCACACAATGCCGCCACTCATTTATATCCGCGCGGGCCAACATCCAGCAATTCATTATGAGTGTGTCGGCGTAAAGAAGTCAGTCGATGGAAGCACGACTTAATCTTGAGCCAAAGTGTTAAAGCAATTCGATGCAAAGTTGCAAGGATTATCAGCGAAAATTGCCGCCGTGGGCACCATACGCGGAATCGTCGCCGGAGCGCCCGCTGAACGAATATCGAGGCGGAATGTATGCTCAACTTAACCCGACATTGATGGCGACGATAAACATCCGTCGGTTTGCAACAGGTACCACGCCGCACTTACCCCTCATTACCTCAGAAAAAACCAATCGGATAATTCAGACTGCCAGATTATACAAAAACGGAGAGGGTACTTACCGCCACGCCAACGGGTCAAACACGGAAGATTACTTAGTTCATTTCCCTCGTCTAATTTGTACAATTACACGTAATCTTGCACATTTCCCTCTTGCCCACCATTCCTATAACTAATTGGCCACAGCGCTACAGCAAGTACATCACTGCGGCTAAACATACCTGTCTTCTTTTACGTAATTGTTATATTTGACTTGCACTGTTTTCAAGATGTATTGGTTGCTAGAGCGAACTTGAAATTTCTTTTTATGAATGAACGTAATTTACGGTGTACCAAAGGTTTAGTTGTATTTAAAAAAATCTTTTAATAAGTTGAACTGTAATATTAATAGAATGACGCTTATCCAAGTTGAAAGGAACAGGACCCTCTTAGATTTTCAAAAAGCTACAATTTTGGGAACAATATGAAACATTTATATCTACTTATAGAAATATAGAAATAGAGTCATAATTAATGCTATATGTATGTAACTGCAATTAATAAACTTCTATTAAGGTGATGAAATGATAAGTTTAAAGTAAGTACGCTTTTGTGCTTTGGAAAATAGAAGAAATCTAGGACCTCTTCCGCAACAACAACACCTACCTAATATTTATCTATCAGATTATAATTCCAAAAATAAAATTTTAAAATAACTGTACTTCTATTTGTATTGCTAATGAACTGCATATGGTCGAAGCAAATGCACTAAAATAAAAAACTACCTTCCAATACCGTCCGTGACTGAATAAAAACTATAAAAAAAACAGTGAAGATGCAATAATTATTATTAGTAGAAACAATATTATCGTGCTTTAAAGCTCAAGGACTAGCGGGCCATTTTTTTTAAATCACACGCATTTTTGAAAAATATAGAAATAAATGCTGGTTAATAGTTATTTATTTAATGAGTTTGAGTGTAAATCGGACGCTTTATTTCACGAGTAGATTTTTAAACCACGAGTGAAAACGAGTGGTTTAACATCCACGAGGCGAAATAAATGAACCGATTTACACAAAAACGAGTTGAATACAACATTTTATTCTTCGAAATAGACTCAACAAGGCTTAAAATTGCTTTATATTTGTTAAAAATAATCTGACGTTTCGTACTGAGAAATGCCAAACAGTTGTTAAAACTTCCTTACACAGAAGAAAAACCGTAAATTTTGACAGTGTCGAAGAATAAAAGTAATGTAAACTTGTTTCCTTGTTATTTTTAATAAAAATCAAAAACAGAACGGCCTTTTTCCGACTTTTTTTGAAAAAATAAGAGACCTCAAAAGAGGTTTTATAAAAAAAGCACCACGAATATGATCCACTGTACTTGCTCTGCTACTTTTTACAATGTCTTTGTAAGAAATTGCTAGGATAACGCTGTCATACAACTGCAAAGGATGAATTAAAATAATCCGGATCTGATCAGCAAACGAACCATTAAAGCGATACGTGTAAGATCCGTTGAAATGATACAAAGTTTGGTCTGTCGATCAAAACCTACTGCACTAGTTGCTATAAATCACAATAACAATAATGTTTTTAAAATTTAAATGGGCAAATTAATATTGAAATAAACATTGTTTTAGAGTAACAGTTTTACTGTGTAAGTAAATTTTATATATATAATTTTTTTTGTAATAATTTGTAATCTATTCGGGTTAATAAAAATTCCGATTAATACGAAGATTTAACTTTTAATATAAAGTATTGTTTTATTGCTTATCGTTTAATTTGAATTTTTTTTTAAAGTAAACTCTTCTATTTAAAATTACTCCAATTTTCAAAAAATGAGCAGAATAGTCGCTGTGGCGGTCAGATACTTTTGCATTACACAATCGATATTTTAGTAAAATTTTGGAAAAATATTAAAAAAGACTAAATAAATTCTAGAGATTTTCAATAAATCTTGATTCTTTGGTCAATTTAAATTCGTTTTGATTAAAACGGCGTCCCTAAGAATTAGAATTTATTTTTATTCATAAGTATTTCTTTTTCTTAAAAATGAAGAGTAGGTAGGTACAGGATAAAAACGACTTCTGTCCATCTCAACTAAATCACGAACAATTAAATTCGAAATTTCTAACGTGTACCCATGACTTTTTTTTCAGTAAGTATAGTGTATCTTGTAACACATTTTGCTCTGTATTAAAGTTGTATTTGCTATTTTCCGCTGCTATTATCTAACAGTACTCGACCTCATTTTCTTAAACAAGTGGACTGAGGTCGATTTTCCCCTGTACCCTTAAAATGTTATCAGAAAAATTTACTTACAGAGGCAAGTATGGCGATGGAGCTTTTATTCTACCTACCTTACTATACCAGTAAATAAAGCAAAAACTAAGTTCACTCTTCAGAAAATAAAATATTTTTTAGAGAATTATTGGGAACTAACACCTACATGCCACAGTGTATCTTCAATCAATGAATACCTTTAGTGAGATATAAATTCACAAAAATATTTTGCTATATTCGGACTTTAATTGCAGCAGGAAAAGTACACAGAGAAAGCAAAGTGTCAGGTCTTTACTTTTCTCGCTGTAAAATGATCCATAGCTATTTCTGTCGAGAAGAAGAAAAGCGCGAATCTAGAATTGAAGTGTGGATGACAAATGCTCATAACCGTCCGACTTGCGCCCTGAGGGGGCGGCGGTCACCAAAGATGGCCGGGGTCGGTGGCGCGGTTATGATAAGGCGATGCTTTAATGACGAGGTGGTCGTCATGGAGACGGCGGGCACTGGGCAGGGCCGGTCAGCAGGTAGAGCGGGGGCGGCGAGCCGACGGCGGTAGTATTGCTCGGGCGGCCATCACGCAATCTCAAGCGGCCTGGCCTGGCCTGTCGATACGCTTCTTGCACGTCCTTTGCCGCCAAAGCTATGACGAGCGGCAGCGTGGTCAAGCGTCTGCTGCCCCTCACACATCACCGCCTGCATTTCCGCCGCCAGCCAAGAGGGAAACGCAAAATACGACATTCAAACTGCCCAAAAACTTTAACTACACCTTCCTTATTTCTAAACCAACACTTTGATTTCCTGCGACAAATCGGGACTTGACGCAGGTACAGGAGCGCGGAAGTTGCAGAATAGCCATCAAAGTTGGAGCAGTAACGAGAGAGACAATGAATCGATTAGATGGTCTAAGGGTGCGTTTACAGTAGAACAGGCAGTTTGATCGCTGATTCCGTTTTAATCAAAATAAAAATTTAACCACCCACGTACACATCACTTTAATGGACCGATTGAAATTGAACTTTGAGGGCACGATCTTTTGCACGTATTGCAGATTCGCTGAAAATGATCACAGCCTAAAGAAATAATAACAATATGATAATACAAGCAGATCAAAATATAATAAAAAAATAAAATGAATATCGATAGATTTATGATTATTATTATTATTATTATTATTATTATTATTATTATTATTATTATTATTATTATTATTATTATTATTATTATTATTATTATTATCATTATTATTAAATAAACTATAATTTTTATTAAAATTTATTATTGCTCAGTTTACCTATCCTCATTTATTGATTATTGCATTTCTCCACACGTTTAATGAATTATATCTGACAAATAATGATGGCAAAGTGAAAATGCTTATTTTACTGGACTGATTCTAACACCTGAAATTAAAACCTAACAAGAAGTACATGGTATTTTTCAAAAAATTGCTACATGTGAATTTCTTATCAAAAATCTTATATTTTCTTGAATAATGTGTGTTTCTTGTCGCCATATTTAAAGTAAACATTTCATCATAAATTCTCTAAGATATATGAAGAGAAGAAAGATTAACATTCAGTGTTTCGGGGCTAAAATTTGAGGTAAAAGGATGGAATTAAAGTTATACTCGGAGAAGGCATGTGCTTGTGTTTAATAATCCTCTGAGACAAATGGAAGTTGAAGATGTCCAAATATTTTCTTTTGGTGTAAGACGGTGCGAAGCAGCAGTCTCGCTGGACGCACAATAGTCATTGATGGCGTTCATCCGAGCAGAAAAGCAAAGAGATGAAAGTAGCCGTGCTGAAGGGCTATCGGCGATGTGTGGGGCAGGCGATGCCTACCACCACCACCACCGCTACCACCCCGCAATATAAGCCGCGAGGTGGTGATGTTTTATCAGGATGGGGCGCGGTCTCATCTCTCTCTGTTTGTTATTTTATTACTCTGCGCCTTGTTCCAATCCTTGCGAGCTGCGTCAGCTAAACATACTCTCCTCTCCTATGAAGACGGCCAACCTGCCTTATGAGTAGCGCCGTCACGTATATCGCCCGAGAAATAATCCAACTTGCTTTCAAGTACAATCTCTATACCGAGAGGGTTGCCTGCGACTAGCGCCACACGAGCCAACTGCTAAGCAGCCCTCCGATCATTCGGAAAGAAAAATTAATTTGCGAGTCTGGACGTGTTTGCACTTTGTCGCAATTTAATATCGAAGGTATGAGAGCCCGGCTTTAATTACAAGTTAAAGAGTTGCGATACACAGCGGGAAATATGTGAGGTCTTTCAAGACATCGAGACTGGGGGTTGGGTGGCGCGTATCCAATTATAACTTGGAAACGAATTTCTCATTTCGAGACAATTAAGCGGCATATTATAGTCACTGGAGCGTCGTTGCAATACAGCACTACGTCAAGGCGGGCCGAGTCGTCTCCACAAATTATACTTTGGGGAACATTAATTTCCATGATGGAAGACGTCGTATTCGTCGAGCAGGCCTTTAATCGATCGCTTCGGTCAAAATATGGAGAGAGACTTTCTCATCACTGCTAGTGATGCAGTTCCGGACGAACGTGTCCGGCATGACGGCCTCCACGCAATCAGAAGCCGCTCGTGACGGCAATGACAACTCGGGGAGGATCATCTCCAGCCTCCTGATGATGTTTGCATGGTTATCTAGGCGCGGACGTGACGTGGACGGGAATGATATCCCTAATAACAACGGGATACAGAAATGACTCACAACTGCGACCAAACCAACCAAAGATTTTCTTTTGCGAAATTACAATTTTTATCATAAACAGTACACCCACGCTTTACCTAAAATGATTCTTGGAGTCTCTAAAAGTCCTTTAAGATCAAATTTTAGGATTTAAAAACCTAATCTGTCTTAATTCAAGAAAAAAAATATTAATTCAAGATGATGAGAAGTACCAACAAATCTTGACCTTATACTTATGAGAAGAGTCCAACGAAGAGATCAATAATTGGAAGTATTAGAACATCATCCTCAAATCACCTGACGACCAGGTGTTTTTAAGAGGAGAGGAGCAAGAAATGAACAAGGATTGCGTTTGTTTGTTGTTTGAAATATGCAAATTTTCCCGGAGTGTGGAGCCCTTCCCCGAGTGTTGATCACCGGAGGAAGCGTGCATTCGCCGTGAAAATCCGGATCGCGGGTCTGGATGTTTTAATTGCTCGGATGTCGCGCGTGTAAACAAGGAAGCGGTTAGGGAGTATTGAGATGTAAGTGACACCGCCGAGGAGATCGGATAACGGCGGCCCCAGCTGCGACTGTTTGCTCCATCTGGTTCCATTTCGCGGCTCGACGATCTCAGTCCGACCGACTGACTCATTCACCGGTTTCTCGTGCTCACCCGACAAATGTTTTGATTTTTAATAAAGACGGATACAATTCAAATTGACACGATTACGCGCTCACTGCAAACAGACAAATTTTAATCCCCGGAGAAAGGGAATTTTAATAATGGCAATATGGCTCCCCGTCAGGATAAGCGCATCCGTGTGGAAGAATGTCTCCGATTGGTGGTCGCGTTATCATAATAATAGCGGGTAGTTACCCTTGGCTCTGTTTACACTGCGACCCTGCGCCCCCAGGAATATTTCATGCCTGTGCGAACACATTCAAAGATGAACGGACTTTAATCTCTTCATAATGACTAAATGAAATCTACTGGGAATACGGAACCGTTACGACTCGCTTCTTACATGTCTTCCAACACCACTGATTAAAATGGAAGCTGAACACTTCATCATTTTTTAATCACTGCTCAATAAAAAATTATTGACCCTATAATTATTCAGATTATTATTTATTATTGGTCGGCAGTGTCCAGTTCTGTAGAAAATAAGCGCACAGTGTGAGTACAGTGTGCTACGTTAAATAGCACAAACGTGCAAACTGGTGTTTGTGCTTAACTCCTGAAATAAAGCTTAATGCACCTTCACAAATAAACGAAGAGAACCTGTCGCAAAAATGGATCCACCAGCGAGCATGTTTGTGCAGACACAAGTGCTTGAAAAGTATCTATTTTCAAAAAATTCTGTCTTGTACGAAAATAAAATCTTTGTGGATAAGTTTCCGAAATGGCGAAAATTTGGTCGTTCCCACGGCGTATTGAAACATGCAGCTGTAACAAGTTGGTTCTTATGAACGCAGCAGGAAGGATGGCCGGACAAATTTATTGCCCGTTTTATTACTTTTTATTCGAGAATTTCATTGTACGTATGCAAATAAAACATTCAAATGCGTCTCGGAATCACAATCTATTGTTTCAAGATCGCCTAAATAAATGGCAGCTCCGTTCAGGGGCTATGTTGAACGATCTCGTCGTAATGCAATATTGATTTAAAGAATTCACTCCAGTCCGGAGTACGGAGACAAAAAACAACAACTCGTGTAATGCATTATCGCTATGTTTTAGCGTTGGTTAATATTATTTTTAGCGAACAAACGAAAAACGAACAAGAAATACTCCACATTGTTTTGATGCCAAGCTTTTAAAACTCTACCGCTGACTGCCATTCCCAAGAATTACTTATGACGCTTAGGGTACGCGACTTGCTATTGGAAATTGAACCAAAACTTGGTTCAATCGAAACTCAAACTTCTAATTAGACGAACTCGAGAGTTGTCGACCTCGCGGATCCGGTGTCAAAAATTTAATTCATTAACAAAACCGTGGCTTTCCCGTGGCTTCACATTTAATTTCGCAATGCACGCCATCCCAGTCTGACTAGTCAATAAACCAGAATCACTTAATAAATGACATGTTTTGGCAATATTGTGAAAGCCAAAGTCAATTGGAGCTTTTATCATAGGCGAGCAAATCAGTATTCCATATGGCGGCCCTAATAAAATGCAGCTATCAACAATGGCTGGTTATTTTTCGGGCTGTTTTGGGTTGAGAAGAGAGTAAATGGTGTGTGTTATCCGTCTAGTTTACTGCGTGGGGATTATAAAGCGTTCTACTATGTATGAGTTCAACTGTGCTTATAAATATTGAGGCTAAATGAATGCTACGGAAATAGATATTCTAAATGCACTGACTGAATACATTAAATCGGTTCGATCTTAATGAGCAACTTTTATTTAATGCCCCGTTTAAGTAACTCACTGTTCTTTAAATACTAATTATATTTTTACATCGGTAATGATTCTTTCACTAAGTGCGTTTACATTGTGCAAGAACGATAAATACAACACATGCACATTATTTTTACTGCTGGAGAATTCCTCAAATATGTAGACAACTCTCTCAAATATTTATAACATTGCCCAACTTTACAACGTGGTGTAGTAACTAGCTTTCAGTATTTCATTGTAAAATTCTTAAAATTTTGAAAAAATAGATGATTGGCCAATATTTGCGTTTCTTATTAGCTTTTATTCAGCTTTCTGTTGATTCTCAACCAATTATCTAACTATAAAGTCCTGTTATGAGATCCTCAATATTCCTCGGCTTTGTTTGCCGTTGTTTGTGTGTTCACCAATGTCTATACTTTATTATGTTGTTTAGCTTTTCTTGTGTTATTATGTGTTAATTTATGTTGTATCCTTTATTCTCCACCAACAATGCCTATCGTCTATTATTCTGGAGACGCTTTAATCTAATTCTGATTTTCTAAAGCTGTTTTTTCATTTATTCAATTTGGATACCAAATACCTACACTAATTTTAATATTTGGCAAAATAACTTCATTCGGATTGAGTCATCCTGTACTTATTACTTTACGTTATTATGTAACTCATTATCGTCGAACATCAAACACATAAGCCACAAGTGTTAACCGCACAGTAATTAATGAACGGGATTTTGTCTTTGACTGTAATTAGTAATAAAATCTGTAACTACTTTGTAATGAAATTTAGAGCAGTTCTAGAAAGAGCAATGTTCTAATCTAACATACAGGCTGATTCATATAAAACTACAAGTCTGGCAAGACACATCTAAATCTCATCAATTAAGATGATTGTTATAATTATTTCCCTTCTAGAATTATGCTGTTGGATTTTGTTGTATTGTTATTTTTGTAATGTAATTTGACGATCTCTCGCCTTCAGACTACTCTGATGTATGTAGCTATCGTAGTGAGAATATTTTTTTTACTTATGTCTTTTACTTACCTTTAATTATCTCTCAAAATTTTAGATAATTTTTGCGTTGCGTGTGAAGTAATTACAAGTAATTGTACTGCAGGAAAAAATCCTGCAACAGTTTATGCGTTAGAATTCTGTCTCGCGTCAACTTCACTCAACATAAACGTAGGGGACAACCCCTTAGAGTGTATCAGATACGGTGCACTGGGAATTGACGCCATACATATTACTGCAGTTACCAAACACTATAAATGGTATTTTAATAAAACAATTTAGTTCGCGCTGTATGGAGACTTGCCCTTGGTAATAATTAGTGTTAATTTCGCGTTGTTTGAACGAGTTTACTGTTGATTAAAATCGATCAAGCCGGGGGTGGAAGAAAATCGGTATTGTTATGAAATAATCGGCGCGTGTCTGGTAATTGTCCGGAATGAAAAGCATAATCGGGGTGGTATTGGCGTAGCGTGACATCTGTCAATATGGTTGTTTAACGTCAAGTTTTCGTTTCCCGTCACGCCATCCTGTAGATATCAATAAGTAAACAGAGTGTTATGATTACATGTCTGCATGCTTTACACTGTAACAGCAATTTGATTTGGAATCACTCCATAAACGCGAAACTTTTCCAATTTTATCCGACTATCAATTTGTGATTGCATCAATTCATTCGTAACGTTGTTATTCAAAAATTTCGAATCAAAACGTCATGATAATAGCCACGAATCATGCATATTTCACCGCATTCACGCTAATTGATTTTGTAAACAGTCTATTAAATTTATTTTCGGGTAGTAAATATGGTGGATTCTTGTTCGCTTCAACTTTATTGATATGGCACCGCGCTGCATGCACAGCTTTAATATTGGAAAATAAAACGATTTTATAGAACTTTTGAATTTAAATGTCCTCCAAGTTTCACGAGTTATTATTTCCAAGATTGAAAAACTTTGACAGTTTTGGAATTTTTAGAACGCATTGGGAATAAGTTTCAATGAGATATTATATGGATTGATGTGGTAACTTCGACTCCTCTCAGTTTTGGAACTTTTGCCGGTAGAAGAAAGATCAATAAATCAAAAGCGGGCGAGAGATTTTATTCAACATATTCCGCGCCGCTTTAGCGGAGGAATATTAATGATTGATAATGTGCTTCATTAGAGATAAGAATAATGGATAAGGATTATTCAGGGAGTTGTTGAGACTCAGTTGCAACATAACACTGAAATTATCCCTGCTCGTGTTGATATAGGGGTAGATTTCCCTTCACTGTCTCCGGCAGTGTCATTTGACCTTCTGTCACTTTATCTGGGCCGTCAGGCACAAAATTGATATAATGCTTAATTCATGTCATTTGCTTTATGCCTGCTACGCTGCTTATGTTTATGCATAAGCAGGGCCATTATCTATGCATAATTGACTATTAGGGAACCCGACAGGAATCATGTCCATTCATTTAAAATTTAGTTAATGGCACGAATGATTGTTTTATTAAAAGAATTTCGAGGGTCGAATTATTAATGAATTGGATGGTGAGGAATAAAAAAGGAAACGTTCGGCAAGAAATCTAAAAGCGAGTTTTATTTGTCGATGTCTTCATTAATTATGAACTGATCCACTTTATGGGAAATGGAAAAACATAAAACAAGTTTCCGGACAAATATAATTTAGGTCGGAAGATTTATAACTGGCGAGTTTTACAATCGACGTTAACATTTAACGAGGCTATACCGTAGGGGAAATCTCATTGTGATGGGCTCTGGATGCATAATTCAGATCATCTCTTCCTGAAAGGGCCCCGCCTGAGCAAAAGAATCACTAAGCAAAGAAAAATCAAATTCCCAATACCACCGGGGGACTACCCAAGTTTGAAATGAAGAAATGCCCGCTGAGTTATGGATTCCGGCTGTCCATTTCGGAATGTCATGTTTTATCGGTGCGGTTTCTTTCAGTTTGACAGGAATGGCGCCGGTTATTGGATGCCGACGTCGACCAATACTGGGCGCTTGGAGAACATCATATAAATTCCGGGATGAGGGGTTCCGGTGGTCCTGCAGCTCCGGAACACTCGTCAATATTCCGGGCCGCGGGGAAAGACGCCGATGCTGTCCAAAGTGGACAGTCCATTTCTCTGCGCGGCCGTTCTGCGCTCTGCGGGCTACAAATCATCCAAGCTTGACCCTTCGAAGGCGCCCGGATGACACTATCCGAACCTTGCCCAGCGCATCCACCAAAATTGCTCTACACACAACAGAAAAAACACTTTAAAGACACGCCGACTGCCAAATCACGCCTAGATTTTATCCCAATTCACTCACTTAAATGACTACAAGTAGATAATTCCAAAATACAACTGCACAAATGATTATTACGAGTGCTAAAGAACAGAACGAGTACGTAACTTAAGAAAAAATATGTATCTCACATTAGACTTCTTAGCACCATTTAAGTGTCGCTGTGTATAAAGGGTTTCAAATAAAGTATCTACAACTACAACTGCTTTTTTTATTTCTTCAAGTTGGTCCCAGAAATGGAATTAATGCCAATAAACGATAATTATTATATTGAAAGAATAACCTTTTCGTGTTCTGCAGTAAAGTGTGTTTAATGACATTCGCACAGGTTTAATTTTTGTTTATTTTCTCAAAATACATATCAAACTACAAGCAAAAAACTTCTTACTAAGAAAAAATTCAACTTTGGTTCTATGTTAATTCTTTTTCCAAATTCATATCCAACCGATATAATAGTTATTTATTGTATCTACAAATGTGAAAAATGTTACATCGGTCCGCCGTATGTCGGTGTTGTAAAATCGCGTCCGGTCATCTCGGTCCAAAGCAAAACGTGCCTCGTTTTTAATACTCTGCACGTCCACCGGGCGTAATATATGGCGTTCGCATCTACCCCAGTATAGCTCATACATACACAAGGATGGACGGACGGACCCTCACACCACGTTGTTGTAATTAATGCATTGTGCGCTATTTATTTCACGGTGATACAGTTAGAGACATAAGGTATGAGTGCTGAGCTGGTCCCTCGCCTCCAAATTAATAGCGGCAATATAAGTCTGCCTGCAGCTTGTTTAGTGCACGGCCATAGCAGAAATTACGGCGAGGTGACCATTGATTAATCTTCTGCAGTTATGCCTCACAATTAATCCGTGACACTCGCCTGCAACCCTCGCTTTAAACCCTTGCTTTCATTTACCACTGATTCATTCCAAAAAAGAAAGTTGCGTTTCATACCCGACATAAGTCTTATTAATAACAAAAAAACAAATATAAAAAATTAAAAACTATAACGAATTCTAAAATTAAAGTTAAAACATTATTTAATATTCAGATTTGTGGTGGAGGTTTTTGTTGCTGGCACAACAGGGTGATAGATCCTTGATCCTTTGTTTGTGTATTTGTCGCTAAAGTCGCATATGAGGTGGCAAAAAGTCCCCAAGTGTGATCACGCCGGTGGCCGGATTTGGCGACGCGGGGGCGGCATAATCAGCTTTAGATTGCAGACCGATCCTGCGATGCTGATCAGACACCGTCATTATCTCGAAGCAATACTGAATTAGCTGGTAAATATTCATGGGAAACGTCTCATTGCAGGCTTGATTAGGAACGGCCGCACCCCGGAGAACCCCGCGTACCAATCGGACAAGGATATTATTAGCATGTCAAAAGGCCTTTCGCTCATATTGCTCGCTTAGCTAACATCTGCAACTCATCTGACTCAGGAGTAATGAAGATTATATTCTAGCCATGCGTAGAATTCAAACAGCTTTTGCCTTTTCATATTCGGAAAAAGCGTCTTTTTCATTATTTTTCGTGGCCAAAGATACCTTCAAATATAAGACAATAAGCGAAAAATTTCAAACTCACTTTCAAACATTTTCACTAAAACTTTAGCTGTCTTTTTTTGAGTTTTGATTATTTTTTATAAAGTAGGTACTATTTTACATATTAGTAGTACTAATGTCAAAATTAAAATTTTGAAGATGTGATTAGTGTTATAAGAAAAATAAGAGCTACTTTTAAAAGTACACCAAAATGTGTCCCCCTGTCGAATTTTCCAATTTTTTCGTTAATTACTGAGATATCTAAAATAGCTCGTTAAAAAAAACTGTATATAACTTTTGGATAAACTTTGGAACAACATGCTCAGAAGGGTTAAAGTTAATTCAAATATCCTTTTTCACAAATTTGCCGACTTGTAAATGTAGACTATGTAAATGTAGACAATTGAAAAAATCAAGTTGGATTTTTTTTGTCATTATTTACTGCCTACCACCTCTAATTCCTGCACAACTATTAAAGTCACCCTATTAAAAAATATTTAGGTAGTACCTAATATTTTTTATAGAATATTTTATATTCGTATGAGTAGATACTTGTATCTACTTGATAAAGTCATGTTATTAGTTTTAGGTTTTAACATAAACAAATTAATTTCCTCATTTCCCTAATAAGCGGATTATATAACGTATTATATTTTTTCAAATTGAACGGCTTTTTAAATCTTTTGCGGTCTAAACAGCGGACTTTGAATATTATAATTAAGCGAGTAAATAAGTAAATAAGTTGTCCTAAATATTCAGTACGCACCTCATGATGCATATAAAGTACTATTGAAAAATAAAGTAAAAGGACATAAATCCTCATTATTGCCAAGTAGCCTGTCCTTACAGCGACTTTAACTGGAAATTAGTTGTTCATTTCCATATAAATCTTTTCTCTTTATGGTAAAATAAATTTTGTTTAAAAATAATTTAATTAGCATTCTTTACATATCCAGAGTGTCCCACTTCTAAATTAGCATGCGTTCATAAATAATCCAAGAGTAGAATAATCCATCAACATTCGAATACGAATTAAATCACGGCTTGAATCAGAATATAGTATCTAGATCCATAAACATATCGGTGTTGCAGGACTGTGTGAAGATAAAATATCCGGGGCTTAGTAGAAACTAGCAATTCGTAAAAGTTCGCTTAGTATATGAGTATAGCCGTCATGATCGCAATAAAGGCATTTGCATAGAGAGGGCGATTGGAATTTATCTGAGCAACGGGCCGATAAATCCGTGCGACTTTATTAGATATCTCCTAATTTATGGCGCTTGTCTCGATCCAGCAGTACAAATAGCGGCTGATGTTACATCCCGAACATCGCTTATAAAATATATCGGTGGAGACTCGGCAATATCGGCCGACACTTGGGGGTGGCGGATGTTTGATGTCCCAAGTTGATCCATTCCGGTCTAATTACCGCGAAAAAAATGATACAATTCGCGTGAACTAGAAATAAAACGCTGGAGTAAAATTTATTGAAATTTCGAGTATCGTTGAGAGGAGACGTATCGCTGCATGCATTTCAGGAGCGGGCGCACACTTCGATTGGCATTGCCATCGCTAGAGATGGAAGAAACTAAAGCATTAGATTTTCTGACAAATTGAGCTGCATTTGAGTTCCCCCCGGCAGAAGAAGATGGATGAGGTTAGTTATAAATGTGAAGCTTTTGCGCGATCTGAGGAGATTCCTCGTCTGCGCGTTTCTTTTATACATAAAGTATCTCGAGACATCCAGCTCGACTTTTTTGCCGTCTCTTATCAGGGATGTTGTAGAAGCTTCACTTCCATCATCGCCAGAATAAATGTTGGAAGGCCCCCGTGATGGATGTGCGCTCATCTCGCACCTCCCGGCTTTATTTTATTTTTCTTGATTATTAATTTCGGCCGTCCCCCAGCGCATGCCATTGGTTTTTGCGAAGGCGTCTCAGACCGCGACCTGCCCCCCTGTCAATGTAAAGTAGAAAATATGATCGTTCGCCCCACTCCGACGCTAATAATGATAAATGCCCGTTCCATCTGCGCCAAAGTCGCCACAAACGCGACCGATCGACACCACGTTATTATCACCCCGGCGAACATCTTTGACAAACTGCCGAATTATTCAGAAGTGAGAGGCGAGGGAGAGGTTTTATTATATTAACTACATTTATCTGGTTCCTGTTTCAAATTAACCCCGTGTCAGCTCATCCATCCGTCATCTCGGGCTGCACCCCCAAAACGGGCGTCATTAGGGAGACGCGCCGTTTTACTACGTCATAAAGCAGGGAGAGCGATTAGAATTAAGAACGGAAGGACATGGATACTAGCTGGATATCAGAACGAGGATTAGGACGAACGAAAAAAGCCTGTCAGCAGAGATTTGTTGCCTTCTACAGCAAACTGCAACATGACTCATAAAATTTTAACGCTCACCTTTCACTTAACCCTACAACCCCCAAATAATGAAAATTCTACGGGCACCTTCTTGCTTTCCTAATTTTCATTAATTTATTTTAAGAAGGAATTGTGCATCCTAGTATTGCACAAAATCTTAAAACTTTTCTTTTAATTAAAAAAAATATATTATAATAATTGTAAATTTGGTTTAGTAGTTTATAAATGTAAAATAAATAAATAAAACTATAACAAAAATTTTTAGTTTTATAGTTTTCCTTTAGTTTATGAACTGAAACATTATGCAACCAGACTTTCATTGAATATGAAGTTCCCATCTCACTTCTCGATCTAATAACGTACCAGTACGACAAATAAAAGTAAATACAAAATAATAAAAAGGTGTAAGAAATATTATTAAAAATAAATAGCCAAATCTACTTGCTTAAAATAAAGTATGCTAGTTAGTTATAAAAAAATGTAAAATATTCATTTCATTACCTACACAACGAAGTATTAAATTAATACACTCCACTGAAAAGTAGTTATAAACTTTTCATATAAATAACTCTACAGTATGAGTACTGAATTAATGATTAGAATATACGACCGATGCAACATAAATTAACATACTATTTCCCAATCTTTATATTCTTAATAGATAATAGAAAATAACTTCAATTAATAAATTTCTCACATATGTCAAAGCCGAAATATATCCTATTTCAGTTCATAGTAGAATTGAAACAGCGCATTTGAATTTTTCGGAGTGAAAAATAAAACACAAATTAAGAGTTTCTGTAAAAGAAAAGAATTCTGTGTTAAACTAAATTCCAGCGACACGTTTCGAGCTAAGAAAACCCACCAAAAACCCTTAATTTGTGCTCCATTTCACTCCAAAAAATTCAAATGCGCTGCAAAATTTTACCATAAACTGACATGAGATATATATTCGAGTGACCAAGAAGTTGTTATTATTATTATTATTATTATTATTATTAGATATTAAGTAATTTTTTCAACAGATATTTGTTTAATTTTGTCGTTTTTATTATTATTATTATTATTAATTTATATAAATTTTATATAATTTCTGGCTTTGAAATCACCAAAATTGCGTAGAAAAAGTTCTCGTAACTTTCAAATTTTAGCTAAAAACTCTCATCACCACTGATAACAGATGGATCCCCAAGTCAAAATTTATAGAAATTATGAAGACATCAGTATAGTTGCTTAGAAAAACAAAAATTGTATTATTTTTGGCAGATTGCATAGTTTTTCAAAACTTATGAAAACCCTAACTAGTTCGTTGATTAATTGTTCTTCTTAATTGTTAGCTGTAGCCCAATTTTTCGCCTTCAAGCGCACTAAAATAAAGTTTGTTTGTAAAAAGCCGATGATTCTAGTTTGAATTCTATAGTTTGCCTTCATAAAAACAAAACGCATTTTGAATATTTCAATGAGCTGGAGATGCTAATTTGTAACATTCGGTTCCAGTGTCTTCCGCAATTTAGGTTTTCAATTAGATCTTTGGTTATTCCCTTTTTCATCGACTATCGTTGCGGCGTAATCAAGTCGCAACCAATTTACTGGTCAGAATTGGTTATTAGGTTAGACGTCGGTGGTGTTATCATCCACGCAAATGGCAGCGGGGTGTGAAATGACCGTGTGGATTTCATGCCTGCAATCAGGTGGAAGTCTCTCGGCCGGAAAATTCTATCTAATCCCTGCAGAAAATTTATTTTCATTTAATATTCGGCATTGTTTATTGATCTTTCGTTGTAATGCTGGTCGAGATCTAAATGCTTGTTTATGATTCCATACGCACGCAGGGTTTATGGGACTGTAACAAATCGTCCTTGTATGGCGATCGATTCTTCATTAAGATTGATGGACGTTCTGCACTTTTATTGTCCGTTTAAGCCACGGCTTAACGTACTCATCGTCCACACTCTTCCCAATTCCTAGCGCAAACGTCGCAGAAAGAGACGATCTCGTCCATAGTGTGTCTATCACAGATATGGCGTTGTTTAGCTGAAGTAGTGTTTATTGTTTCCGTTATTCACTTTTTCCGACTCCGTTTAATCCCTTATTTTAACTGTTTCCGACGCGAGTGGGATTAATTTAATAAATTTGAAGCGGGACTGGAATGGTTTGGAGACGAACCGTCAAAATTGTATTTCAGCAGAAGCAATTACGCATTAATACGACTATATAACGAGTTAGCGTTTCCCCTTATAACAATTTAATATCTCTAAAATGAAATTCTCGCCTATAAAGTAAATTCATTTGAGCCGAAGCCACTTGAGCTGTAATAATTTCCAAGGCGCGTTTCTCGAGAATGCAGGTAAACACAACGATGAAAACGAAATCTTAATAATTGTGACACAAACATTATAAGGCTCCTATTTCCAGACGACGGTTTCATCCACCATTCCAGTACAGGCGAGGAGTATTAAATTAAACCAGCAATTGCTAAGAAAACTTGAGCATATAAAGTGCTACTCCGCTCCAGACGCATCGGGATTTTTACACGCGCAGACCCAGACAAATTAATAAATCGCAATCTAATTAAATCTCAAGCTTCCAACCTTATTACATATTGAAAATAAACACAAACCAAACATATCTAGCGACATGCTTTTTACAAAAACTTTTGTGTGTGTGTGTTAAATTTTATTAATTGAAAAAAGAAAGTATTTTATCACAGATGTGAGGCTATTCTGGGTTCAGCTCGACGCGTAGATGAATTTCGTCGTAAGTGTAAATTATTTATCTCAATAACTGTCGCCCATTTGCTAATAAATAATGCTGGTAAGTAATAAGTTTAGGTCGTAGCGAAATGGAGTAAATTCTTAATGACACATATTCCTGGACTCATTCGCGTATGTTATTAGTGTGTAAGCCGAGAGATTAAGCAATAACTCGATGGGGAGTCGTAAAACAGGGAGAAGTTGACCAGTGGTCAGCTCCAAATTCTGCAGGAATATCAGTTACAGTTTTCCAGTTAGGCACACCGCCAGTTCCATCTCTGTCCAATAAACGGTCGTGAAGAGAGAAATGAAATGAACGTAACGCAAAATTGGGAACGAATTCCGGAAATAAAAGAACAATGCACCCTTAATTCTTGTGCCTTTTGCAGTCGAGCACAGATGTTGGAAATTTATATTATTCATTACGTTCCTCCGTTTGAAATAGCTGTTTCTCCTCTGTCTTTCGAAAATATTTCCGACTCCCCCGCAATAATGTTTTCGTATTGTTTACGCTGGGGTTTGATTTAGATAGATTTTAATTTCTATTTTAATCCGAACGTGTGAACATCTGCACCTATTGATAGAAGCCATGCTCATAACAATACAGTGTTGACTTAAGAGATTATATCGCGTAAAACGTAAACCTATTTTCTTTGTTCATATAAATATTCAGGCGCCGAAGTAAAATATTTACGATGAGCATTCCTAGAATCAAAATTAATGTGCCCATATAAATGCGATATCGATTTGTTTATTTTAACGAACAAAGCATCGAGGAATTGCCGAAAAATCGGCGGAAAAATTTATGTGGACCACTCCCCCTCCACATTTTTGATTCATTGGGAGCTTCTTATGCCTGCATGAAACATGAGCTCGTGCCGATGTTGCATGATTGACCTGATTAAAGGGATCGTTCGACCATTTCGATAAAAATACAATATTCAAATATCCCCCGTCAAACATGTCAGATCAGCCAGTCAACCGAGACAGCTCGCGTGTTTAATGTGGTCGAACTTTTCATACGTAAATGGCATTGAAGGCTTCCAACTTTAATAAATAATTTCCAGCTACAACGCTGACTGACAGCGATCAACAATTCCGAAAATATCCCGTCAATTGTGGAGATAAAAAACCCTCTAGTCTTTTAATCCCAGAGAATGATTGAGATAGTTGCTGGGTTAATTCTGTTGTTGGTGTGGAAGATTTGGTGGAAGGGAATGAGTTGTAGGCAGTGGCAGTGTCAGAGAACTGGTAAATAGGGAAAGAAAATAAACAAGGCATCAAACTGCAGTTGAGTCCGTTTCATGTTTAATTTAAAAGAACATCCATAAATATAAAACGTAAACGAAAGCAAAGAAGTGCGCATTTCCATCATTAGAGAGTAAATAGAGGCAGTCCCTCAGATTTTACCACAAATTAACTTTTGATACTGTTCTCGACGGAGATATAAAAAGCCGAGTAATTTCGACATCTGAAAGGCGACCAGGCCAACTCCTGAATACATTTAAATGGAAATGTGGAGATATTTCCAATGACATCCACCCTCTCCTGGAGAATTAAAACTTTGTAACATTAAAATCCGTCATTTCCATGAATGATTGAGTATTTGGATTCGGCTCCGACCGGAGACAAAGTGAATGGGGGGAAATAATTTCGTTTTTAGAACTCGAGATTGCTTGTGATTTTGCATTTTACTCGGAGAAAATTAATTTCAGAATTGGAAATGTAATCAACAGGGATGAGATGTAAATATTTTAATTCGGAAATGTTGAAGAATTCCGACAGCGGATCTGAAAGACTTGCGAAAACTTGTCAATATGCAAATTCGCGTTATTCGATCTAATAACCGCTCTTTTACACGCTGACATTTGTTAATGAGAGTTATACACTCGCCTTAATCACGGGCCTTGTTTCCATTACTTTTTATGGCACATGAAGGCCCGCAGTGGAAAAGAAACATATAAAACAGCGAAACGAAACAAGACGAGAGAAATGGAGAGAAAATCCATTTTCTCATTTTATCTCCTGATGAACAATAGTCCAGAATCCGTTATAGTTGCTTTGTTAGCACTCCGGCGGTAGACCTGGGTATTGATCAGAGAGTTTCCCCTTGCGCTCCGACGGACCCCCGACTTCCCCTCGGGGCCCCTCACTGACCGGTGGCCAGTCCCGGTCTCGGCACCCACCACACTATGACAAATGTTCCACCCAATCGATATATAACTGCTATTGACAGTCGCACTCTCGAATTACTGCCAATTATTAGATTATGCCTGATGCGAGCACTTCGCACCGAAATGCTCATGATAATTGCACCGATGCGGTCGCCACCGACGGCCTCATTACCGACCCCACTGAAGAAGAACTCCAAATCCACTTATCCCATCCCAAATTTTGCACCAACAGATCAGGCCCCAAAAATCAGCAGCGAACACAGATCCTAAGCCTACAACTCAACAACTATGCACTTGTCCGAGAATTTATTTATCCCTTAAACTTTTCAGTACCTACGTCTTCCTTTCATTCCATCAAAAATGGGAACAAGACATTTCTTTCCAACAAACCATAATAAGATTCACTTGGTAATAAATACTTGAATTTGAACTTCACAAAATATCACCAAAATCCAATTTAAATCCATTCCGTGAAGTAGTAGTATCTACGAGTACTTAGAAGAAATAGTACTTGTATTAAGTGTACATTTAAATAAATACAAGAAAATATTAATAACATAAGGTGTATTAAAAAAGTATGTCTTTTCTCCCTAAGGACTGGTTTATAGAAACGTCATTAATTTAATTCGAAATTAAATCCGTGATTAACTGATCACGTGACCAAAGTGAAGCAGTTTGGTTGGTTTATTCGCGTTGTTAACTTTTAACATTGCAATTAATGTTAATTGAGCTTTCTATAAACCGGTCCTTAGTATACAAACAAAACTAATAGATGTAACATATTTAAAAAAGCATTTAAAACTACATCCAAAAATGTACTATACGGCAGTGTAGCTCATTTCTGAAACACTCTTCGTGCTTGAAAATCATATGGGTGATTAGGAGGCTCCGTATTTGAAAATTTTAGACAAATTTATTCTTTGTTAAGAAGTTGTGAGCTCGAAAGAATGATAGAATAAAATAAAAAATAAGCAAATTGCTAGTGGCACTCAATTTATTGAAAGCAATATATTTTTCGACAATCTAACTCTAACAGCAACTGTTCCCACTTTCCTTTTCGTTAGTGGTGCGGCAGGGCTGGGAATGGTGGTACCTACAGCAGGGCCATTCAGCGGCTCGCACCTGCAAATAATACGTTCGTCTAATGCTGTAGCAGAAGTTAAAGTGCAGTAATTCGACTAGAGCTCTATAAGTTTCTGGACTTTCGCTGCTGCTTCATTTATTTCCACAATTGTCATAATGGCAGACCAACTCCACTAAAACTAAATACTATTCGAACGTTTCGTATCGATTTTCGTTAATGGCTTTTGTAGAAGCTCCGGATTTATCTTGGGCCTTTGGATGTGAAAAATCTGATTGCGAAAGCAGTGGTGAGGCGTTTCTGGTAATTAAGTCCATTTTAAAGATAGACCGATCAGACACACGTGTTTATGTTTGAGTGTGGGTCGGCGTGGCCGCACTTCGACCCCTGACCTCGCTCCTGTATCCCCTTTGCTCCTGCCGCCCGCCTCACCTTCTGTATTTGTTTCCTTTATCTCATTTTGCGAGCGTTCAATTGTTCTGGCTGTCAATATCCGCTCTCGAAAAGTCTTTGAGAGAACTCCTGGCCTGCCATTCTTATCTGGTAAAATTCAATTTCTGGTAAGCGGCCACGCGTTGGAATTACCAACACGTATCATCCGCAAGGATTAGCCGGGACGAAAACAGTAAAAAGAATTTTTAGTTTGTCCATAAACTAAATGTGATTTAGTTTGGGCGTAAATTTTATATGCGACCGCAACTGTATACACCGATTAGATTTATGGTAAACAAATAACAGTTTAGAAAATGCTGTAAACGAGATAAATCTCAGCAGTAATAAAGCCGGAATCATAAAGATTTAATTCGATTATTGAAGATGAAAGGTGATGGAAAACGATAAAGAAACGTAAACGTCGTAAAAAGCCGGAGTTTTATCCAAGCAGGTGTTTGCAGTCGGCTCTGAATCAAACTTTTGTTTCGGTTATTTGTTCTTTTATCAAGAAAGTTGAGTTCGCAGGATGTGCCGGTGGTATATCTCCAGGCGCTGCCATCAAAGTTTGATAAGTTTTCCTTTAACGGAATGAGGCGCTGGACAGCGGTCATTTTTCTTCCGTTTTCAATCTACGCAGAGTTCTCGGCGGATTTTCTTGTTTTCTTTGTTTCGAAGAGAATTAGAGTTGGACGTGGCGCAATGGACCGTCGAGAAATGGATGTGCCTCTCGGAATTGTCCGTCTCTGCTTCGAGTTTAAATATTATATAGACAAAATCAAACAGCAAATAAAGTAGACGGGAAATGGTGGATCTAACACCGCTCCGCTCTCGCTCCGGGCGCAGCTTAATGGCCGGATCCCGGAAATTGTGAGCACATATATCTCGCACCAGATTTATGAAAGTGCTTTTCTTCCGAGTGGGGCAAGGGCGAGGAAGAAATATATACAATAGCGGCCTCCCCCACCTGGACCACCAGATGCCTCCTCACCTCTTCTCCTTAGGCGGCCGTCGCGGAAACAACACGGAAAAACACACCACCCACTCAAAATTGCCAACACATAATCAACACAATTCCAAAAATTACATAAAAATTGCTGCGAAAAAAAATGATAACGAGCCGATTTCTAATTAAATGTTCAGTGTCTTAAAGAATGAGGCTCATTTACAACCCTTAGCCCCACCTCCACCAGACAAAATTGGGACAAGAATAATATTTGTTACTTAATAAAACACCGTTTGATAAATTATTTTTTTAATTAATAAAAGCTTCGAATATTACCTTCTTATAACGGTAATTAAGAAATATGTCTGCCTACATATAGGTAAGACAAAAGGCGAAAGCCCACAATTTTTAATGTGGAAATAGTAAGTACATTTAAAGAAAACGATATTAATCTAAGAATACCGTCATAATCATTTACCGAATTATTACAAAATAACGTCATACCAATCTCAATTATTTCAGCTTTTAATTATTTTTTTTACAGTGATTGAATCATATTTTACGAAAACCAAATATGAAGATCAAAAATATTGTAATGCCTGATCTGTGTTTCTGTGTATTTTTGTAGAATGTTATTTGTGTGTAGAATTAAATTGTGCATTAGACCGCTGAAAGCAAATTTCCAGCAATCGTCATTTTTGGATTCCTCCGACCTTTCATTATCTTCAAAGCGCTACGTTGGTTAGGCTGTCTATCAAAAGTAATTGAACTGCGTTTAAAAATTGAAAAACCTGGAACTGACGGTCTGAAGAACACGCTTACAAATTGTAGATGTTTATTCGATGCGCCATCTATTAATAAAATCATGATTCGACTCGTGCTTGTTTCGTCTGTGTCTGACAGGATTAATTTACCTTTGGGATAGGCTTCCCTTTGATGTAAAACGCCAGGTACCGATTGATAATGCGGTTAGAAATATCCTACCAAAGTTGCGTTCGGTTTTTTTCCTAGATGGATGATTTAATTCTAGCAGTCTTTGTTTGGTCAATACTACGATGTCCAGTGCTAAACTTTTATCGCAAGCTTTCTGAAATCCCTGAAACTTCGTTCTTAGTTCGTTTAGCCTGCAGCTACGTACAGAGCGACGTTGAGAGAAAGGTAAATACAACAGTATGGAGAATGACAAAGAAAGCTTAGTGGATGAGATTTGCCAAGAATCTGCGGGGCATAGCACTGTCGTCTTAAATAATCCAACCGGACGACGACTGCATATTCCCTAAGAAAACATACCACTAAAATCGCAAAACTCTAGCTGGAGAAAACACTTATTCTCTCTCAAACTCTCGACAAACTTTATACATTATAAAAAATTCACCGCTCGCGGGCGATCGCAAACATAATTTTCATGTTTTGAATGCAAATCGTCGACAAACACACCATTAAATTCCCGTCCTTTTTCCCACCCCAATTAGCAAACTTTCCGTGTTCGAGCCCAGTGTATGCACCTAACTTAGGTGCAACACACCGCAAAACACGTGTGTCGGGAAACTAAGCCCCGGTTTGCGCCCTGCAAGCAGCAGGTTGCAAATCTTAAAGTGCATTAGCGTGTCTTAAGAAGGCAACCGTCGGTATGCAGATCATGCGGACGGGGCGAAGCAGTCCTTGCGGAAAACGAGGAGTTCCTTACTTCCGGTCGAATGAACATCGTCTTTGACATGAGGCAATTGGGCCGCGGTCTTCCGCAGGTAGCCGGTTGGTATGCAAATCGGGGGACGATATCGGCGGCCTACGCTGTGCTTCAACCATTATCTCGCCTAATCAGAAATAATCTACAAATGAAGCCCACCAGAAACACTCTCAGCCCTTAAGGGACTTTTTGTATAAAACTGCCATTTGTTTTGAACGATTTCTGTCCTTCAAAGTAATCAGCTCAATTAAAAAGCGAAAGTAAGGGCTGGTTTGCGCCACTTTCGCCCTCCGATCAACACCGCTGCGGTTATGGCGAACACGCGAGACACGAAAAATACAATTTATTGCAATCAACAAGCGTCCAGAAATGAATGACATCCTAGTATGTCTTGGCTAGGCCAGCGGAGGTCTAAGGTCTAAGTTAGACCTATGGCCTATCCAAGACGCACCACGATGTCATTCATTTTTAGTAAATTTCAAAAAAAATCCAAATTTTTCAGAAAAAAGTGAGAAATGGTCATTTTTCAGCAATGTCTCACCTTTTTAATATTTCAAATAAATATTCTTTCTTTTAATATTCTTCAAAACACATCAAGTTTTCCGCTAAGTAATATTAAACTAATGATTATACGGAATTCAGGAATTAAATACTTAGTTTTTTCTTTACCGGTGTAGGTACAGTTATGGACAAAATAGAAAGGAAGCATTTAAAACAGTTTTAGATTTGTCAAAAAAAATTTAAAGTACCAGAAATATGTAATTTCTAAAACTGAGAACGGTTCATCAATAAGACAGATTGCTCTCATTTTCAACATTCTTAAAAATTTTGTCTTGAATATTTAAAAAAAAAGTGGAAAAAAGTAACCTGTAGCTCTTCAAAGTTAAATTTAAGTTTTTAGCTTCAGATCATATTTTTTTTAGTTTAGTTAGCGGAAACGACAGATCTTGCAACATTAAACAAATACGTGTTGAAAAAAAAATACTTAATATCTAATAATAATAATAATAATAATAATAATAATAATAATAATAATAATAATAATAATAATAATAATAATAATAATAATAATAATCATAATCATAGGCCTTTATTGAAGAAGAAAATAAAATAAAATAAACAAACTCTATGGGGAGAAGTCTGGGCGAAGTCTAGCCGAAGGCTATACCTACTCAACTCAACCGCAAAATAATAAAAAATATACATAAGTAAAAATTAACAATAGAAATAAACATTTAACTGCAGAGAAGTAAGTACAAAAAGAAACGTGCAAAAATTTTATATAATAAAAAAAAATTTAAACTAAAGAAGATGCGAAAAGAATGACAATGAAAATGAAAATAAATATGCAAATGTAACCATGTGAGAAGAAGGAATCTTTGTAGAGAGTACGAAATTTATTCACCGAAACACTCAACTGAAGAACTACCGTGGAATTAACAACTGTAACACCATTAAAAATTAACGAGTGTTGAAAGATGAAACGTAAAAAAATGAATGTCATGCCAAATGTTGACGTTATGAACGCTGTTTCCAAACCTAAATTTATTTCTAAGGTAGGATGGAAACCTAGCCATAAGTTTAAATCTAAGTGTACCCATTTGGTGTCCATACATATTTCTAACGTAGCCGCGTTCTATTATTTTTTTGAAAAATTTTATGACTTTTAATCCCACCCTGTGACATATGGTGGAGGCGCCGTTGTAACAAATGGTGGAGGCGCCGTTTCAACATATGGTGGAGGCGCCGAAAAATAGATCTATATTTCTATATTTTTTTGTCAAAATATATAATTTAATTCGGCATTTTGACAATGTGATGCTTTAATTCAAAAACAATCTTAACATTTTCATGAGGGTTTCACGAGCTCTGCCAACTTTAACATGACTTGGTCATAACCTGACAAAACAAAAATCTGTTAAAATAACCAAAACCTCTATTGAAAAATACCTAAACGATTAACCTTCAGGACAAACATTGTTGTGACAAATGGTGGAGGCGCCGTTGTAACATATGGTGGAGGCGCCAAATTATAGATCTATTATAAATTCTTTTTGTTAAAATATGTAATTTAATTCGTCATTTTGACAATGTCATGCTTTAATTCAAAAACAATCTTAACATTTTCATGACAGTTTCGCAAGCTCTGCCAACTCTAACATGACTTGGTCATAACCTGACAAAACAAAAATCTGTTAGAATAACCAAAACCTCTATTAAAAAATACCCAAATAATTAACCTTCAGGACAAACATTGTTGTGACAAATGGTGGAGGCGCCGTTGTAACATATGGTGGAGGCGCCAAATTATAGATCTATTATAAATTCTTTTTGTTGAAATATGTCATTTAATTCGTCATTTTGACAATGTCATGCTTAAATTCAAAAACAATCTTAACATTTTTATGACGGTTTTGCGAGCTCTGCCAACTCTAACATGACTTGGTCATAACCTGACAAAACAAAGATATGTTAAAATGACCAAAACCTCCATTGAAAAATACCTAAATGATTAACCTTCAGAACAAACATTTTATAAATAAGACCAAAACAACTAAACGTAATCGTGACATCGATTTATAGTAAATAGATATAGTTTCGTTCTAAGTAATTTTTTGGTTTCGTTTCCTGTGTAAGACTCCAGCGAGTGCATCGTATCTCAAAATGACAAAAAATTGTCAGAAGAAAGCCTTTGCTGCGTTGTGCGGTGGTCGAAGACCAGCCGCCCCCGTGTGCACCCTCTCGAGGTGCGAGCGTCCGCGCTCCCTGGAGCCCCCAGCTGCAGCCAATGGCCGCTCTGGCGCTTATTACTTCCATAAATTCATCATATTCATAGCTCGCGGGGTCGGCCGTCTTGCCATTGGCGAACGTGGCGCAATGCGGACTTCTTCACTCCGCCCCAACTCTCGCACCCACCGATATTAATATTGAATTTTTGCGTCTGAAGTCGCGAGAGACGCGCGCGCGCATTCGGCCGGACAGCGCCGGACCTCATTATGGAAGAGAAACGATATTTACTGTTGGGAGTGAGGAGCGAGGACAGGGAGTTGGGAGTACGGAGCTTGGGGCGACACAAAGCCTCACAGCGGCACACATCTGAAAGATTTCAATTTAGCGCGCTGATGGAGCCTGGCCGAGCTGCCGTTGCCGGACAGGACAGCGCCCGCACAACTTGAAAATCAATAACATCTTTGAGCAAACACTTGGCAGTGCACACACGCATCGCTTTCCCAGGGGTGATGGGGAATGGACGAAGCACCCAACACCCAGCGCTGGACAGGGCCGGCTCCGAAAACAAACTCACCCGCTTTCCGGAGGCCGGAGCTGCTCTGCAACTGCAGAATTCCGGGCGAAATCGCTTTATGCAACGCGCTCGCAAACTCAGATACGACAAACAAACTGCACATTCAACAGTTTTGCTCTTTCGGTTCACTACCAAAAATTGGCAAAACTGAAAACTTAAGGCACCTCTAATCAGGCCTATGCCTTAAAGACTTGTTTGAAATTTCGTTTTTTATTACTGTACAGTGTTTGCATCTGGCAATTTTTTTTTGAAAAGTCGTCTAAAACAGCCTTGCTAGGGACCTAATGACCAAGACAGATAAAGGTTTCTGTATGGGTGTGACAAAGCCAAAACTATCATGTCTTAGTACATAGAGTTAACGCTTAAAACAATTCAAGCGTAATCAAAATCTTAAACTTTTGTACAAATTTGAAAATATACGATATAAATGAACCCACTGTAATGACTAATAAAGTATTAGCAACTTAAATAACAATTTTTTTATAATACAATATTTTTTTATAATTTCTTAGTGTTTTAAATAATTCTCTAGCAAACCCTTGTTACAATAGAGAAAACCGTTTCTTTATAGTTGCTCCGTAACTCAAGTGATTTCGATTTAAAATTAAAAGCATTTAATCCAATTTTAAGATCAAATTCGATCAAGATTTCTGTAAAGTTCAAGACAAAATTTTGAACAGAAAAAAAAACAATTTTGAAGATTATATGGCGTTACGATTTCTGAATTTCTAAGAGACTGACTCCCTTATTTTTCATCGCAGAAAATTAAAAACAATCTAGTGACTTAAAATACACGATATTTTAATAAATTTCCGTGAAACGATCAATTAGGAAAATAGGTAAAATAAGTAGTCAATGCGTTCTCGTTTAAATGATGTTATTATTTTTTGTGTAATGCAGCCTTTTACACTTTTACTTTTTAATAATTCACATCACAACAAAAGAAAAAATATTATAGAAAATACTCATGTTCTTAGATTGCACGTCATATTTTTAGACTTTATTGGTTGAAAGCTGTGACAAAATCACGCAAGTTCAGAAATTTCCAGTACGGTCCTTTACGACAATTCGATTCCAGCAGGACATTCTCCTGTTGCATTATAAAGAATGAGAAATGCAATATCAACATCGTAGATCCAGTCCATCTCGAACAATTCCTTTGACTGGACATCGTATCTAAAGCAGTCCATTTTTCTCCGGCTTTGTCATCTCCTTTGGGACCTTAAGGTGCTGGGCGAAGGAGATGTTAAGTGGTTTCGACAAGTTTACTTACGTTTATTACAACATCCACATATAGCACCGAAAGGGAAAATGAGTTCGTTTAACTTAAAATGAAAATTCCCCACTACAAACATCCCAATTTCCATCAGATAAAGACATCCCCAATTACAACTTTCCCATACTTTAAAACACGTTGCACATAAATGTGGCATTCAATTAAAAATTAATTACCCGAGCGAATCAATCGCTTAATTGCATATTGTGCCAAGAGTTGGCGTCGGAACGCACGTACGAGCGATGGCGTCGCGACGCCAAGTTATGATGCAGGGGCGGAGCCCACCAATCATATCTGGAACTTATGAAATATCATAAGTCGGCTTGGATTGGTCACTGGAGCCCCCCAGGTCGCCAATCGAGTCAAATATGAAATAATATCGGGCGGCGGTTGGTCGGGCAGCGTCGTCGAGAGCGTCGGTGGCGTCGGCGCAACGATCAATACACACGTGAGTCTCATATCATATTGTATATCGTCATTGGACGGCGTTCATAACAGCGTCAGCGGGCGCCGGGAATACAGCAGAACAATGCGTGATGTATTCGGTCGAACTTACCATAAGCGCAGGAGGATGAGGACGTGGCCCACGCTCGGGGTGCTGCACCCTACACCAGAGGCGTACTGTTCTCGCGGCATTAGCATGCACACTGTAATCAATAGGCCGGCGACGAGCGGCGTCGCTGCTCCACCACGTGCCAGATCACGCCGTCGCTATTTGAGTGACAACGGACACACGACTATCTAGGCCACACATCCGCCAAAAGGTCAAAAAACAGCGAAAATCACATTATAGAGTGCGAACTGGATGCACTATAATATAAACCTTTTAATTAAGCTTTCTTTATTAATGTTCCCGACTCGATTTTTGTTATTTTCGCAGTTTTGGCGGATTTCTAAAATTTAAAATGGGCAGCTATCTCAAAAATTAAATGAAGCAGATTTTCAAAAATAAAGATCTTTCCAGAATCTTTTTTTTTCCTTTTTTTTCTAGTACTATGTCTTACAGAGGTTTATAGTTATTTGTCAACCAGTGGCGTAACTACTAACAGATAGAGCACTCGTTGAGCACGTAATACGTTGTCGTTGCGATTAGTTTCTGCTATATTGCATATTAATCGTCGACAAATTTTGCGATTTTTTGATTATCTAAACGAACGCATTTTTTGTTGTGTTCTCTCAAAAATTTAAATACTACACCAATGGTTCAAAATTAGAAAGGCTTTCTCGCTTATGCTCTCTGCACTAGTTACTTCCTCCGCGCAAAAAACTCAAAATAAAAAATAGTAATCTTGTATTTTTTAGAGTCCAAATAAACAATAAAAAAACGTGTTTTCTTCTTTATTTCAAACAAAGTCCTAAAAATGGTCCAGTCCTCTTCATTTTGTCTAAAAGCGACATTTTTTGGATGCAAATCGTTGAATTTTGCACAGTTTTTGGACTTGCTTCATTTAAAAAAATAAGAATTGCAACGATTTTATTCCCTTCTGAGCGAGAAACCCAAGATATTTGAACGAAATAAGTAAGAAAATGAACGAAATAAGTAAGAATATCGTCATTTTACACCAAAATAAGAGAATTTTACATAATATGTATGTAGAAACCAAATTTTAGAAAACTTTTCTAACACGCAATTTTTAAAGGCTTTTTTTGTTAGTATTTATTATTACATCAAATTTTTCAATTTCGTAGTTATTTTATTTCACATCTAAAGATTTTTGTTTATTCCGTGTTTTTACTATAGTATCTTATTAATGTTCTTACTTTGCAGTTTTATAGTTTTTTAATTATTTTTCTTTCAGTCACTATAAAGTGTCTACAGAATTTTAATAGTAACGTTTGTTTAGTTTTCTTGTATTCCAGTTCTTAAAGCTTTTCAATCTTCTAGTGTATTGGTTTTGTATTCAGAATCTAATGTTTCAATCAATTTATTAGTGATTCAGTCGCTTAGTACTTCCGAATTTAATTTTTTTTTGTCTTTTGTGTTTTTAGTTTTTCAGCGATAACGCTTTTTTTTTCAGTGTTTGAACTTTTAATTTTTGGAAAAATGTATACGCTAATTCAGAATTAAAATTATTTTTTAATTTTAAGCAATGTTTGTATCTTATAAAATTTTTCAATCAGCTTTGATTTTAGAATCAAAAAATAATTTACCTAGAAGTGACTAAATTGCAGTGTTCGTAATATTAATTTTGATTTTAAAAATGTCTTTATTTTAATTATTATAATTGTAATTTATATTAGTTACACAACTAATTTACTAATTTACACAAATGTCCTGCTTTTCTAAAATTCTTAGTTTTTTTTAAAAGTGTACTTTCGTCAAAAAATAAAATTATTTCAAAAACTAAACAGAATCGACCATTTTATTCGTATCAAGACAAAATCCCGTTCACTGGTGTCTGATTTGTCCCAATACTGCGTATTGCCCAATGAAAATATAAATACCACCTCCTACTTGCTTATCGGGTGCACAAAAAATTGCAAGACGATTGAAGCGTTTATCATTGGATATAGGAGGGATATTGCACTCCCAAGCGTAAAACAGGCCAATCAAAAGGCGCTCTCAACTGAACAAAAAAATGTTTGATTATTTTGTAAATGTCGGCCAAACCACCTGGTCACCTTACTTCACGTTGCCTTATTTTTGCAGAAAACGACCATTTTGGTACTAGTTTCCTTGAAGAATGTAGTTTTCAGTGATTTCTTATTGCTTAAAAAAGCCAAATCGCTTGGGATTGGGTCAAATTACATCATTAATTTTCATCTTCAACCAGAACTAAAAAAATGTGACGCTTTCAAGAGTGTATTGCTTGAGCAAAACCCACGAAAACATATTTAAAAAAAACATTCTGCATAATTTTCAATAAATAGTGCTCGCATTAGTCAACTTCTAATACAACCGTGAATAGCACTTTGCTAGCTGTTGATTATTTTTTCGGTATTTTTGTTTGTTTTTTTTTTGCTTTAGAGCGGTAAAAATTGATGGCAAGCTTGCGTTGAGGCGACTTAAAAAAATATTTGCATCGCGCGAAAAATGCGAAGAGAATGTGTGTCTTTTGTGTAGTCGGCTCGGTATGAATTTGTTGTTGGTGGAACATGACGGGCCTATTCATTTGCGGTGTCTGTATTAAGCCGAAAATAAGTGGAATGCAGAGAACGTATAAAGCGCCATTCAGCGTTCAATTACGTTCTGTTAAAATTTAATTTGTGCCGACGAAATGTAACTTTGTTTTGTGCAGTAAGCCGGCGGGAGATGATTCGCAGTTAGATATAACACGTAGATAGAACACTTTAATATAATTTCCAGTTGCGCGGTTTTGTTCAATCCCTTCGGAGTTTGCACGTGCGTATGCGGCCACCAATTTTCCAACAGAATTACGTTCCATCGGAATTACACAATCCGCCAGTGCTCTGCCATCTGTGGGTTTTCATTGCGCTCATTTCTGATGCCTGACCGGCTTTGTCAGGATCAATTAGTCTGATTCGAATATACGGCCTAGTGGATTCCTCATAGGTGCCATTCTGGAGAATTATCGACGATGACCACTGTCCCTTCTATAATCTAATTTCGGCCATTATACGCCCTCAGACAAACACATCTATCAACCTAATGGGAGCGCACCAAACACCGCTTCTACGCAAAAACAAAAAATACATTCCTCCAAACCAAAGCTTATGCCCAGAGGACAATTTGTCGTTGTCATCTTTCAAAACTGAAATCTTTCTTTTAATTTTTAATCCATTTTTTGTTCCTCAGAAGCTAAATGAGGAAACTTATACAAAATTCAGGCCACATAATACGGAGAATTTAACCCCACGTCATATAAAATACCTTTTTACAGCTTATCGCTCTAAATAAAAAATAAAAGAACCTTATTTAAAAGTTAAAGGACATGATATCCACGTCGTGTTGTGTTAGTGAGCGACATTTTGAATCCTTCGGGAATGCTAGGGTCAAATACAGGTGTCACTTGACCCTACAATAGCCAATTATATTTCCAACAAGCGGAGGATTTGTATTATTCATATTGCGTGAAGGATAAGACATTACGCAATTTTTAAACCGCATCAAAGACGCATTAGCGTAAAAGTCCGCATAATTTGCAGCTGCAATGACCACGTAATTAGCTAATACGGTTACACACGCATTTTTTACTCCATGGCTTATGTATGCCATATGAGGCAATCATTTTAAAAGTTTAAGTTTTAAAGTTCACGCGTTCTTCTAAAGTTTATAACAAAAATTAAATATGATCTTTGAGGGTATCTATGACATACATTTTAGCAAAAACTCGATAAAAACGTAAAAATTTTGCATTCAATTTTTCGCCGAATGTGGCAACGAATTATTGGAATTTTTTTAATATTCTGACTTTGTTGGATCTGTAAGTAGTACTTCTTCTTCAAATTACTGCACAACTATCAGAATAAGAAAATATTAATAAAAAAAAAACAAAATTGTGTGTCAATTCTTTATTTAACTTAATTTTAAACAAATAAATTATAAAGAAATACATTTGTGTGTCACGTGTGCTTAAAGCCCGGCTGATACGTCCAGTAGTAAGGCGTCGCCTGGCTGGGAGCGTAGACCCTGTCGTGGTCATCATGAGCACTAACAGTATGAACTTTGACTGAAGTCTTTTCCTGATCCTTTTCAAAAATCTTTTTGAGCGCCACTGAGCCCACAATAATCAGGGCAGTTTTGCTCGCAAGCAGTGCCTTCGCCGCCATTATTGCCAAAGTCTTCATTATCAGCGGTCCAGTCAAGCCAAAAATACCAAGAAGTACCATGAACGCATACTGCATGTATTTTTTCTCTTTCTTTATTGCTTTCTTATATCCACCAAACCCATCGCCTCCCCCAAACCCGCCGCCGCCACCGCCGCCTCCACCACCCCCGCCGCCCAAACCGCCCCCATCGCCGCCCTTTCGCGCTTCAACTGCGGTTTCCTCCTTCGTCAAGTCCAAAGTCAAAGTGTGCGTGTTCAAAAAATCGTTCAAGGCTTTAAAAAATCGCCCAAAGCCGTAAGACCGAGCCCTGGCTTCGCTCTCCGGGGCTTTCTCCTGGTTTCTCTCAAGTGTGACACCGTCGAAAAATTGCACATTCCAGTCCATGGACCGCTCCAAAGCTTTGGCGGCTTTGTTGGCGAAACATAGGATTTTGGTGCGTGAGACCAAACACTCTTTAACAACTCTTTTGATTAGATTGTCTTCGAAATTTTGAGAACTTTGTACAACTGCACTCAGAAACAGCACCCAAGTCACATAGGAGTACATGTTTGATGTTTTGCTACAATCTACACTACAATGGTTGGTTTTTGCACTTTGTTGCAGATTTTATAGGAAGATGTGCATGTCGAACCAACGACGCGAAACTCATGTTTCTTGCATCTTGCATGATCTGTGTTTCATATTTAACATTGTTCTATTTTTTCCGATATGACAAGTACTTCCGTAAAGATTTTCATTGCGATGTCTGCAGGGAATAGCGTATTCATTGACCGGCTTATGCTAAAGTATGGATTTTGACACATTTCAGATAAATGGACACAAGTAATCATAATACAAAATCACAAACAAAAAAATACAGCAGTGACAAACAAATCAGCATTTTTAGGTGAAGAGAAATAAGTAGGTATATGGATTACAATTAATAAGCAGTTAAACACACGCCATAGTACTATTATTGGTAGAAAAGTAAAGAATTTTAATGATTAGTGAAATCCACTAATTATTTTAATGAGAGTAAATGGGCTAAGCAAAATTTGAAATACTTGTGAATTGGCATATGTGAAGTGTCGAAGAAAGTAAGAAGAATTACTATTTATTTATACTTAGCCGTCTAAGTATTTGCTAAGCTTTCATATCGTCATTTTAAAATGCACTGCCTGCGGGAAGCACCTAAAACGTGCTGTGATTTTTTCACTTTTTTACTTAGTCTTTTTGAAATGCCTGATTTTTTTGTAATCTAGATAAGAATTTATCTAGTTAAAAAATCTACGACAGCGCATCGTACTTGGTGCAAGGGTGAAGTTAAAAGAAACTCGTGCTTTATTCAAAAAGTTTATTCGTTTAACTTTATGAATATAAATAATATTTAATTTATGTAATATCACTTCATCAGAACTTTGGTATATTATTTCCTGAGCTCAGCACTTCATTCATTTCGAGAATTGGGCACTCTTCGACGCGTCTTCTAAAATTCTTGGTCGCACTTAAATATCACTTTACGTCTCCTGTTAATTACATAGGAACAAAAATTTACAAACAGTAAAAATCAATCACATTTTACAAACTCAAATAAATACTAAAACAACAGTGGTTAGAACTTTATTGCAAAAATGTCATAAAAATTTCAACATCTCGTATGATTAGCACAAAAAAATGCAGAACTTTCTTCACAAAGCACTGCGTCATTGATTACTAAAATACTAAAAGGCAGGTATACAACAATAACTCTGTGAGAATTTAAAATAATTTGGTGAAAAATTGTCTTTGTGTTTTAGCTGCAAGAATTTGTGCACCCTGCGTTATAAAATGGCACTAAAATTATTAGAAATCTCCTAACTAAACCGCCTAAACAGCCCTTTCCTTTAAAATAGGCTCAAAATGTTACGAAAACGTTTAAATTTGTGAAGTCCCTAACTAGCAAGTTTTATTCCACAAAATGTTGAACAAAACTTGAAATGAAAGTCATACAGATACGAAACGCCAAGTTTATAAAAATATCCTTTATGACTTCAAAGAACAGTGAATTCATGAAATAGTTTAATGTGAGTTTCATACAATATTTTGCTAGAAGCATCGCAATAACTTTGCTCGTCTAACTAATTTGAGAAACATTTGGTACATTATCTAGTATGTAAAATAAACTGCTGATTTATAAACTACTTTTATTTGGTAGAATTCATACTGTTATTGTGAAAGAAATGTGAGAAAATGGAAGTGCTTGTGATATTTATTTACATGTTTTTCACCTGTTTTATCTTCCAACTTGGAACGATTTCATTTTCCGTTATATTTCTAGAAACGTAAATTAAAATTCTTAGCCTTTTTATAAACGGAGATGATTCACGATATTACCAATATCACAATTTCCGTTGCTTAAAAATCTTAAAATCGATTCAATTACTCATTAGCTCAACTTTATAACTACTGTCCAACATTAATTACGATGTTTGAAATTTTCCTTACGATTAATTTAGTGAATCATGGAAGAATCATATCACAATATTAAAACATGTATTTCCGAAAAAATCGACTTTTACAAATAATGGCAACAAATAAATGAAAAAAATCCCTGCTGAATAAAAGTCGGCATTTTAAAATAATAACCCTGCTTTGAAACTAGTGTAAACAAAGAAAATAATCACAACCTTAGAGTAGCATATTTAATAAAAAGTGCCTACAATAATTTAGTTGTTTTAAAAACATCCCCAACTGAGGTAATACTTGTAGATAGGGTAAATTTGCTAATAAACTGAATAATAAAAGCGAAAGTCCTAACCTGTCCCGTTTTTTTCATAATCAGACATACGGCTATCTAAACTTTCAAGCGACGTCGCAGTGGAGACGTTTTCTTCATTTTCGTGCCGCGCCTTTTCAATGTCCAGGACTTGCTCCTTGATTATGGAGACAGGCGACGGGGCCTCAGCGGCGGCTGCTGCTAGTCTGATTAGGTCTTTCTGGGACTCGCGAGCCTCAACCAAGAAAATACTTTCTTTCACTTCTTTGCTCGACAGCTGATAGATTTTGTCGTAGATGACCCCGTGCAGACCCAACTCTTTCAACATTTTCAGGGTGGTCGGATCGGCGTTCTCATCCCCCCAACAAAACATTATCAAACCCGCCCTCTTCACCAACTGGACCTGTAAGGAAACAACAATCAACAACCGCTCTGCCTGCTATTGCACGAAATACTGGTCAACAATTATAGAGCGAAACCTAGTTATTTTTTTTTGCTACTTTTATTAGTCCTGCGTCCACTGTTTTTTCAATCTTTTCGCAGTTTTGCACAGTTTCCAGGCGTCTTAAATCAAGAAATCCTTCCTGATACTTACAAAATAAATTCCTTAATTTGTTTATGCGACGATTCTTGTTATGTCTTGAACAATTCCCTTGTATTTTATATAAAGAGCATCAAGTTCTTCATTAACCGTTTATTGGCATATCTAAAAAACATATTCCTCCAATTATTCACAGTTTAATGGTCACATTCAGTTGTTTTATCTTTACAGATTGTTATTGTTAATAGAAATCTACGTTCGGGTTTTCTCGTTCAAAAATTAATGTCTCGTGTTTTATTTCTGTTCAGGTTTCAGGAATCCTGCTCCATTGTAGATCTTACAGAACAAAGTAGGACAAGTCTGCTTTACAATTAGGTAATAATCAATTTCTTGTCAATTCAACCTGTCCTAGATTATTCTCCAAAGAACATACTAGCATGCAGTTTTATAGTTTTACATACTCCCAGCTCTTGGTGTTAAAAATCAAAGAAACAAAAATGCATGAACAAAATATAAACAAATAAATTTCAATCAGAAATAACGAATGAGTCTGCTAAAACCTAATCTTAAAATAGTGAAAACACTCAAAAAATTCACAATCAGGTGTTCAGAGTCACGAACAGTTGCCAAGAAGACTTTTATTTAGTCGTTGGCAGAACTGTTCATTTAAGTAAACGAGTAGATTTCCACAGGTACTTACTGCGAAGTAGCATTTGCCAAAAATAAGTTTTAGATTTAACAGACTTATCCTGTTACTTTAAACCACCCTATATTGAATTTCTTACACAACAACATAAGATAATTTTAGACAACAGAATACCACTTCCAAATAGCCTGGTTCATACTGAATACAATTCAAAAATTAGGAATACCTCTAATAGTAATGAATAACATTAAAGTTAAAACAAGAAATCCTGCGAAAATTAAACCCTAACACTATTACAAAAAAATGTACGAATTTTGAAAATGAATAAGGAAAAACAGATGTAATAATAATAAAAAATTGCAAACAGTGTTACACGTCATAACACACCGTTGCAGTATCAAATCATAAACTTTTAAGTAATAACAAAACAACTTAAATATGTTTTCCAATCAATCATAATCAATTTGCCACTTAAAAAATTAATCAAGTGCGAAATAAAATAATAACAACTTACTCTTTATCGCTAAATCTACAAGAAGTTTGATAAAGTGGACTTCGAGTTTTAACTCAAACAAAGACTTGCACAAAATAAATCCATTAAGCAGAAACAATAGAGATTATGTAGTTACAAACAAGCCTAACAATAGATAAAACAAACAATAAAATAAAAATACCGTGTGGAAGATTTCAATTTGGTTTGATATGCCTCAAAATTTTGCTCTAGTTCAGAAGCAGTATTACACTGTGTCTCAAAAAACTCGTGCAAGGTACGATTCAAAATGGACATTGTCACCAACTTACCAATGATGCGTCCCTCAGGAGATCCTCCGTATGTGCGCTAATTCCGAGCAGTTCGATCATGTTGGCGTACTGCACGGCAGCCGGAATGGACCAACATCTCGGGTCTCTGTACCGGTCGTAAACCTTACTCTCGCCTATGGTTAAGAACATAACAGGATATTTATTCTGTTTCAATCTGATCATGGAACAAATATCAGGGTTGAAACAGGAAAACACGATCCGTCGTTCGCCGCCGTAACGCAGGACCACTTCGAGGATGGTGTCCAGGTACAGGTTGATGTCGGTGGGGTGGTACAACTCGAACGAGCCGTCGTAGAGTTGCATGGTCCATTTTATTTCGATGTTGAAACCTACGTGCGGGTTCAGCACTTCTAGCACGTGCTGGAGGGTTGGGAAGGGTTGGTGATCCTCCAGGTCTTCGTCGAAGAAGCGCGGATTCTTCGTCTTGCCCTCGCTCAAGTGGTACACCTACGTGGAAGCACTAAATTAATGATTAAACATTAAAATTTATGCATTTAATTTAGCAAATCATTTTTTTCAAATATTAATGTATTAGATGATGTCAACGCCAAAAAATACGAAGGTGTGGCTACAATTTAATGCGAAATATTTTACAACAAAAATCTAGAGAAGAATCAATTTTATCGCAGTTCAATATACTGATATTGAAAGTGAACTTTAAAAAATTCATGTTCTGGAACTCCACCAAGTATCTATTATTAAGGAATGCATTAAATAAGCCACGTCATTATGCTGCAGTAAACACAGATTACGAGTATGAATAAATCGAAAAATACAACAAGCGATGCAGAAAATTACTAAGTACTACACACTTTACCAATTTTATCGCTCAAAACCTATCTTAAAATGACATCATTTCCGACTGATATAATAAAAATCAAACGCTGAATTTTTATTAAATTAACTCATACTAATACTAGTATGAATCTTCGCAATTTTCTTGGAAATTGTAATTTCACGCCAAGGTTCATAGCACAAATCCCATATTTTGCTTATTACAGGCGTATTAATATCCCAAACTCTGCACGTAGTTGTTTTACCAATAATGTTAATTTCTCTGACGCAAAAAACACTCTTAACACTGAGCCAAGCTAAATTTATGTAACCTGGCATTGGCAAAATCGCGTGTTAACTTTCAAGTCCAAGTTCCACGAGCCAAATACAACGACCTCAAAATTAACTCGTTCTCTTCGATGTAAAGGGGGCAAAAAAATTGGTTATGACATTCCAATCACAAATTGTAACAGGATTTCTAAATTAAATTTCAAAATTTAAGTTTTTCAACGTAAAATGTAAATATGGCTGTAGACAGCGTAAAATATTTTCAATAATCACCTTCCTTCAAGGTTCTGATCAAAATCATAATTAATATGAGGTATTACATAATGTTAACATCACGAACACATG